>NC_056062.1:8787878-9090909 GCF_016772045.2 Ovis aries
TGTTTTTAAAGATGTTTGTAAGAAATACAATAAAATGAAAATAAATGCTCATAAAGTAAGGTGCTATTTCACACAGCAAGATTTAACTTTTGACCCACTGTCAGAATGTGCAACAGATAAAGTGAAAAATGCAATAGACTAAGAATCAGGAGACCAGTGTTTCCATCTTGCTGTTGCCACTAGCTATCTGACCTAGAGCATCTCAGTGTCTTTGTTTTGTTTTGTTTGTTGTTTTCTCTCTCTCTCTCTCTCTCTTTTTTTTTTTTAACTTTTTCCTCTGTAAAATGAGGTACTGGTTGATCTCTAAAATCCTGTCCAGTGCTGAAAATCTATATAGTTTGAATTCTCTTTTCTAACAGCGTAGCTAGATTTATGTTGATCTATTCATGTGTACATTTCCAGTCTTTTGTGAGTAGCACTATGCTCCATTATTTGACTGACAATGTTTATAGGTATACACTGTGTGACAGAAGGACTCAAAGTGATTCATTCAAAAATCAAAATCCCCACCACTGCCAATTAGCAAAGGCCCTAATCAATGAAGTGCCCTGTAGATACTGTCATGCCACTATTTCCTCAGGAAGTGTTTCCAAGGATGTTTATTTGACCAAGAAAGAATGCATACACAGAGAAACAATCACTTAGAATTTCAATAACCTGTGGACTAAATATGTTCTTTTGAGAGCAAAATTGCAGTTTACATTGCTTCCTTGTATACTTATAATACACATAGAAAAGATGAAAAAAGATTAGTGAATTATAGAGATTACAAATAAGCGTTCATGAAATTAAATGTACTCATGTGAGCTAAAGTAATATGCATAAATATACCTAAGTTGTAATGACTCAGTTGAGAGAGAATAGACATACTTATCTATATAAAATAGTATATATACATATACACAATTGTATTTATATAATTATATGTCATCATATGTAACACAAATATATATGATGGAGAACAGAAACACTATAATTGTCTATTGAACTTACTATGAGATTCCAAGTTTTGGTTTCAGTTTTATCTCAAAATCACTGGTATGTCTGTGCCATAGTATATTTTAGAAATACTGGTATGTTTAAGTTAAATTTTAATAAATGTGTCCAATTTGTGCTGCATTTAACAACTTTAAAATAAAATGATGTGACAAATGATATTTCAATAATGCCTTTGAAATATGATGCAAATAGTGTAGTTTTGCCCTCATTAACCCATTTATCTAGGGCACAGTGTTTACGAGAAGGTCGTGAATTTGAAATCAATGCCAACTTGACTCTACTGTGTAGTTACCAGCTTCATTACTGGTGTCTTCAAAAGCTCTTTTCCAAAAGGCTTTCTTTTATCTTGAAAGAACGTGGATAAACTAGCAACAAATATTCATATATGTATCAAGAATGGTATACTAACAATGGTCAGTACTGGCATAGAATTCAAGTTTACATATACAAGACAGCATTCAACATATGATCCAACCCATTGTCTATGGACCAACGAAAGCAAATTGTACTTCTGTTTTCTCCATTTATTTTTTCACTTCACTCCTAGGTACTCTATTATATAATTTAAGGGTTTTACCACTCTGAAATAAAAATTGACTTGAAAAATACTATGCCTGCATGCTTAGTCACATACTCACGTCTGACTCTACAACTTTTTAGACTGTAGCTTGCCAGGCTCCTCTGTTCATTGGAATTTTCAGGAAAGAATATTGGAGTGGGTTGCCATTTCATTTTCCAGGGAATTTTCCTGAACCTGGGATCCAACCTGCATCTCCTAGGTCTTCTGAGTTGCAGGCAGATTCTTTACTTGCTGAAGCCATTTGAAAAATACTTCTTCAACCTATTATACTACAGATGAATATCTTGAGTTTTAAAGAGTATAAGTGACTTTCTAGAATCACCTAATTTACTAGTATCACAGTTGAAACTTTGGTCCCATCACTTCAAATGTAGCAATTATCTTTCAGTCTTTTATTTAACTGGCTAAAATAAAGAACAATTATTCTAATATGTTCTTCTTGTTGGTATAAAAATTGTGTTTATTCAGTAAGTTGGAGTTATAATTTTTACAGAAAGTAGGTTCTTGCTCAGAAGTTGAAATTAATCAAGTGATAAAGGAAAAGTTATGGGTTTTAACAATTGGAAATAGAACCACTAATCTAGAAACTTTCCTGCACAAATGTCCTAGAGACTATTCTCAGGACTTTTCAAGTAGGGAGTAACACAGTCACCAATCAACCTTATAAAGACAAGTGGCAATTAGCAGAGGCTTTTCCCTTCACAGACCAATGTGTATTTACAACCAATGAACAGAAACATAAAGGGTGATCCTAATAAGGACATAGGTAAATGGGCAGTAGGGTTTTCAAATGCCCAGGAAGGTAGGTTTATGTAAAGTTCACAATTTGAAAGGACAGAAGGAAAGTTTTAAATGGCATAGTTATATGAACAGAACAACTGCATGATATTTGACAAAGGAGCACTGATTAAAAATTCTTTTGTGTTGGCCTTTGGCCAGTTTTGCACAATTTGGAGTCTGCCCCAAATGCCTCTCAGGGTTTGTAACCAGATACTTTGACATATACAGAATGAACCTATTTAAAATGTATTCAATTAGAACACTTATACTAAAATCCCCACCTTTTTTGGTAGGTCAGTATAAAACCAAATCTAATTTAAAACTTGTGTTATAAGTATATAGTCAGGACTAGGTATGTGATGATATAGACTTTATATTTTTAGCACTTTATTTTGAAATAATCTTGTACAAAATTCATGAAAGATAAAGTAAGTGTTTAATAGCATCAAGATAAATGAGCTTGATGAATTTATCTTCACACTGAGAACAATATTATCCATATGACTGGTATATCCATAGTATGATGGCTGAATGTGCCAGTTTTTGCCTCTGTGATGCTCATTTTGCTTTTTAGCCCAATCCATTTATAAAAAGCCAACTATCAGCATGACATGCTATATGCCATTTGGATTGTCTCCATGTTCAGCCTCTGAGTTGATTCATGTTTTCATCCTAATGAGATAGAAGACTGTAAGTAAAAATTGAAAGAGAGGACCTATTACCCTAAACCATCTTTGTGAGATACTGGAACATGTACTCAGTTAAATTGATGCTTAACTAAGAGAACATATTAATAGGAATGAAAAATCTCCCATGACTTTCCCCCAAAGCCAACTGTGTTGGGAGGTGGCAGCTTTCAGAATTGTCAGGAGTGGGTAATGGGGTGCTGTTATCTGGTGGAAGATTGTGGTGAAGCCATAGAAGATGCTGTACCCGGAATACATTACACTTGAGGCTGACCTAATTTCATTGATGACAAACCTTCATGAGGAATTCCTTGGCATCCCTGGAAATACTTTGAGAGTGTTACATTGAGAATGTAGATGAGCATGAGCAAATTAGGGCAACAACCTATAAAATGTATGTTATTATTGATAATATGACACTATTTCATCCTTTGGCTATTAAAGACTATGGAAACTTATTTGTTAATACTTTAACTTTCAAAGGAATACTTTACATCTTCGTGTATCAATCACTTGAGTCATATAACACTTCACTATTCTTAATCTTGTGTGACAGTATGTCCTGCAACACCGCTCTTTACCCTACAATCCTGGAGAATTCCTCTGTTGTTGGACAACTCAGGGGAGCATGGCAATGCAAAGACTCGTGTGGGATCCAGGGCAACAATCTGAAATGTAGCACCTTAGTTACTCTGGGCATTTTAGGATTACGGAACTAATCTCCCAGTATTTGGGTCCCACTAGATCAAACGTGCATTCTTCCAGCAGCTCACTAGAGGACCAAGTTATCCAGTCAAAGTCAATTGCTGAGAGGAAAATGGAGACTTCTAATTTGTGAGCAAAGTACAGCATTTTTGAATGACATTCCTGGGACTGATGAATGGTGGAAATATTTATAATTCAATCATTACAATTTTAAACTATTTGAAGGGGGAATGCTAATTCCATTAAACACTAAAGATTGGGAGAAAATTACCATTCATAAGACTATTAATACATTATTTTAATGGGAGCATTATACTCAAAGAATTGTTACTAATTTCCATCCAACTATCCTCTCAAATTATCATACATCTTAATATCCTAACCATTCGGACAATGCCTACAGGAATCTGCATGGTTTTAGCTAGTAGAATTCTACAGTTTTCCTATGTAGTTACACAGCATTAAGACATAAAGATAAGATTACTAACATTTACTTATATTTATGCCCCAGTGTGTTTTTGCAAGGTGAATTTGTTAAAAAATTTAAATGACTCATTAAAACTAATGAATTACAAGGAGGAAAAAAATGAGTTTTATGTAAAAATGTTCCAAATGTGATGAAAGTGAGTTGCTAAAAAAATTTAGTGAATGAGTATATAACTGTATTTTTTTAATGAAAGAAAGTAAAGGAATTCCATATTCAATGTGTTTTATAAGTATTACTTCATTTTTAGACATTGCAATTCAAGTCATAGATTTCATTTATTGAAGTTACATTTGTTTGTAAGAAAGATAATGACAAAATTATCCTTAAGCAAATAAATCATGCTTTTATTTATAACTATAACCTACACCTGCTGCTGCTAGTGTCAGTTAATAAATATAAACATATATATTTTAATTCTAAAAAAATATATAATATATTCTTATGTTTTCCTGTTCAGTAGCAAGTTAAATATTTGAAAGATTTGTAAAAGTTAGGTAAACTTTTAAATAATTATTATGCTAAGGCTTCTGCAATCCTATTGTTGTTTTGCATCCAACATTATAGATATAAATTAGGAAGACGTGTCCATCTATATATGCCAATCTATATTGAGCAATATCTTTTTATATTAAGAACATTAATTTTCTCAGTTTTTCCAATTAAAAGTCCTGAAGATCAACTGTACTTAGAATGTTTACACACATTGCTTAAATACGGAAATTATTAATTTCACAGATGATAAATTCCCATTGTGATACCATATATTTACTTATCCTTTCAGAACGTTAAGATGATTTTTAAGAGAGACAACAGAGGGATGTATCATTATGTATAAACAGATTTAAGCATAGAGAAGTAATGTTAACTAAAAGTCACTGAGAAACATAGTCAGCAATGCAGGAAGTGAAAAACATAACAAAATAATAGAACACATGTTGTTTTAAGATTCAGTATTCTATTTTGAGGTTCAGGAGTAAATGAATAATTGTTATAATAATGAGTTGAAAACAGTTTTAACTTCATATAATGAAGCTGAAACCGAATTTGGATGTATGTAGTTTTTAGTATCAATTCGTTGCAAAAATGTTTCTGGTTATTGTTGTGACATCCTTGTCCACCTCCTGCTTTATTGGAAAGCCTGCACAGAGTTGTTCAATAATAAAGAAGAAACAGGGTATGCTGTTTTTATTTTTTCTTTTGTGTACTAAAACATGGTAGAAATCTCATCTTTAAAGCTCTGGAATAAAAACCTTATAAACTATACTACAACATTGTGGATAGTGAAATAACAAAGTAGTTTAAGATTGCTAACCAGCACTTGGAGGACAAATCTTTTCAACATTCTTGTTACGGATTTTTAACTCTTTGGAACATTTGGTTTGGATTCTAAAGCACAAATCACACAGCAGAATATCTTATCTCTTTTGTCTAAAGCCAGAGAAACCACACTGTCATGTTTTGGATGACAAATTCAAAAGTTGTAAATCAGTTTCAGCGTGACTTTTGCATGGAATCTGGGACAGAAAAGACAATGATGATGAGGAGGCTCCTAGAAAGGTTAAAGGTCAGCACAACACTGAGGATGAAACAGGCTTTGCAAATAGCTTCTCAACTGAGAAGTAAAACAGTATCTCCAGAAGCATTCTACATTAAATTGTCTTCTCCCAGGCACATAAGTAGCTTGAGTTTGTTCTCAAAGAACACTTAACATTACTATTTTCCAATTATTATATGCATGTCAGAACAGAAAAAATTAATAAATTATATTCTGTAAATTTAACATTTGACTTCTTTTTCTTCTATTTTACAAAGAATTTTATTTTCTAAACAATAAAATATTAAAATACTAGAACAAAGTCACAAAACTGTTTATACACATTATGATATATATATCGTTCCTGACAACTCCTAAAACACTTGAAAAATAAAATGGTTAGGAGAATCTTCCTCTCTAACATTTAGTCCTTGACCTCAGTCTTGACACAGAGCTCTTGAAACCTTTGTAATTTTCCGAGTAATAGAGGCTTCTGTCATCAAGCTCCTAAATCCCTTGGAATATCCTGGGGGATAGGAGTATCACTTATTGTATAGGGTAGCACTTGGTGGGCTCTTACTTGGGGGCTGGTCACCAGAAAGGCCAGCCATTAATAGAAACTTGAGACTTTCATCTACTTCACCCATTCTGCAGAGAGAGGAGAGGAGCTGAAAATTGAGTTAATAGTTGATCATACCTCGGTGACAAAGCCTCCATTAAAACCCAAATAGTATCGGGTTTGAGGACTTTCAGGTTGATGAACACACCTATATACCGGGAGGGTCGTGCACCCCAACTCCACAGGAACAGCAGCTCTTTCATTCCAGACCTTACAAACCCTGTCCTATGCGTCTCTTCATGGAGCTCTTCATCAGTATCCTTTATCATATCATTTACAGCATTCAGTTAAATCTCTCAGTCCTGTGACCCCATGGACTGCAGCATGCCAGGTTTCCCTGTTCGTCACCAACTCCCAGTGCTTTCTCAAACTCATGTCCATCAATTTGTCAAAGCCATCCAACCATCTCATCCTCTGTCGTCCCCTTCTCCTGACTTCAATCTTTCCCATCTTCAGGGACTTTTCTAATGAGTCAGTTCTTCTCATCATATGGCCAAAGTATTGGAGCTTCAGCTTCAGCATCAGTCTTTTCAATGAATATTCAAGATTGCTTTCCGTTAGGATTGACTGGTTTGATCTCCTTTAAGTCCAAGGAACTCTCAGGAGTCCTCTCTAACACCAGAGTTTGAAAGTATCAATTCTTCGGTGTTCAACTTGTTTTATGGTCCCACTCTTACATCCATACATGACTACTGAAAAAAACATAGCTTTGACTAGATGGACTTTTGTTGGCAAAATCATGTCTCTGCTTTTTATTATGCTGTCTAGGTTTGCCATAGCTTTTCTTTCTAGGAGCAAGCATCTTTGCATTTCATGTCTGCAGTCTCTACCCACAGTGATTTTGAAGCCCCCCAAAATAAAGTCTGTCACTGTTTCCATTACTTCCCCTTCTATTTGCCATAAGGTAATGGAGCTGGATGCCATGATCTTAGTTTTCTGAATGTTGAGTTTTAAGTCAGCTTGTTCACTCTCTTTCACTTTCATCAAGAGGCTCTTTATTAACCAGTAAAAATAAATGAATGCTTTCCTGAATTCTGTGAGCTATTGTGACAAATTATTGAACCCCAGGAGGGGGCTGTGAGATATCTGATTTATAGTCAATAGCTCAGAAATACAGGTGACAACCTGAAACTTCCAATTACTAAGAAGTAATATTTCTTATTATTTAAAAAAGTATAAGAGTGATTTTTTGTAAAATTGCTCTTATATTTATAAAATTATATTGTTTGGCAAAAGGAAAAAAAAAAGCCTTTGTAAAATAGAAGATAAATAGATCAAATGCTAAGTGGATTAATTTGAGGGTATCTTGTGGGACTGAGCCCTTAACTCATAGATATGAATTTATGAAGTTGAGTCAAAATCAAATTGAAGTATAGGACACTTGGGCTTCCCTGGTAGCTCAGCTGGTAAAGAATCTGTCTTCAATGCAGGAGACCCCAGTTTGATTCCTGGGTAGGGGAATTCCCCTAATGAAGAGAGGCAACCCATTCCTGTATTCTTGGGCTTTTCTGATGGCTCACATGGTAAAGAATTACCTGCAATGCAGGAAACCTGGGTATTATCTCTAGTTTGGGAAGATCCCCTGGAGGAGGGCCTTGCAACCCACTCCAGTATTCTTGCCTGGAGAAACCTGATGGACAGAGGAGCCAGAGTCAGACATGACTGAGAGACTAAGCACAGGACACAGAACACCCATCTCATATCCCAGAGAACTGCTTTGTATGGGACAAACCTCCATACACTTGATTACCAGTGACAGTGTTTCTGCATTTGGACAAACCTTAGGCACACTCCCAAACCTTCTCCTTGGCCTATCTGTGCACTTACTTCCTTGTGAAATCTGGTTTTAACAAGATCCCTGCCAAGTCAGTGAAAAGAGAACCCTCAACTCTCAATACCTGATCAGCTTTTATATCTGAGAAAGTTCATTCTCCATCATACTCTAGGCCTCAGCAAGAATTGTTATGTCAGTGTAAACAGCCTTCCTCTTACTCTTGATGTTTCCTCTTAATAATTTTCCACTCACTGCTTCCCACACTGCTCCTTCACTGTAAATTCTCACTTGTTTGTGCTATTTTTTGGAACTGAGCCTAACTTGCTCCCACTTTAATATCCCTCTGCAGTGGTCCTTATCTATCATGATGGACCTAAATAAAGTCTGCCTTATGATCTTTAACAAGTGTCATTGAATTACTTTTTATTTAACATAGAAGTGTTAGCAAAAAAAAAAAAAAAAATTTTTGCTAGTAGTAAAAGGGGGCCACACTGGAGTCATAACTTTTTCTCTTGCACAATTATATAGAGGACTCAAGTTTCAAAATTAAAATGATTTAAATGTTTTTAACTCATTTTTATTATGTGAGTTTAAATACTATACCAACATGACAAATAGTTCACAAAGAATTCTCTATTAAATGCATTACTTTATCTACTTCTGTAAAACTCAAGCATTCACAAAATAATTTAAAATGTTTAGAAAATAACATTGAAGAAAAAGTTTGTGTAGTCCATTATAGTGGACATGAAAAAGCAGCAAAATTCCAGGTTATTACAGCTGGCTTTTTGTTAGGGGGCATGCCTTATAATGTCATGAAGCAACTGACGTAGAATCAATTTCTTCGGCTCAGTAGGGAAGACTTATTTTCAGTTAACCTCTAAGCTATTTTCTTCCCTAAACTCTTAAATTCAGATCCCTCCTACCATTGCCCAAGAGCTGGGTAAAGAGAAGATTCAGAGCAAAGAGTCAAGACACAAAGGACAGTCCATTCCTGCACATCCAGAAGTCAGTGTAATTTTGTTAACAGCCCCTAAAGAAGAGCAAGCCTAACACTTCTGCATTGCATAGATCTCTGAAGAATGATATCAAGAAAAGCAGTAGCTAGATATTTGACACGTACTTAAGGAAAACTCCATTTTCATCTTTGTTAATAGTAGCTGAATTTTAAAATAGTTATCTCATCTGAGTTGGAGAGAATTAATAACCACGATGTATAAAGAACTGCAACAAATGACCAGAAACAAGTCAACCCATAAACAAATATCAAATTATGTGAACTTAATAGAGACAAAAAACAAATATATTAAAAGAAAACAATCTCAGTGACAAGGCATAACTTCCCTGGTTGTGCATGCCCAGATTAGGCAGGTATATTAATGCTATTAAACCCAAACTCACTAAATAATGTTATAATAAAATGTGCATGTGGTTTTGTGTTCCTCAGGGTGGGCTTTTCTTAGAAAACCAAGGGTAAGTGCATGTGTAATAATGAAATTGCTACAGAACTGGAGACAATCAATCCAATAGCTATTCCTTGTCACTCAATTACGATTACACCTATCCTCTCAAAGAACACCACTGTTACACCTAAACAGAAGAGCTGGTTTTACCTCGCAGAAACAACCCACTCTACCTCTGAGTACATTTTTGCTTTAATAAACTTTGCTTTGCACTTAAGCCTGAAATGGAAGTTTGCAAATTTTTACTTGCTATGCTAATGACCAAGATTGCTGATCCCAGTCTTCACTGACATCCTCAGTTGGAGCTGTCTGACACAATGCACATTAACCTAGTAACTTTAGTAATCAGAAAAACAAGGAATTGAGAGAAACACATTGAGATATAAATTTATATTCCATAAATATAAAATTAATTTAAAAGGTGATCAACACATTGGAAAAGTTTTGGAGAAATGGATGATCCCTTATCTTGTTGGGAAAGAGTAAATTGGTACATACACTGTATGGTATATCAGAGAATTTCTTAGATAATTCTGGTTTTTTAAACATGAATAAATGTGTACTTCTAGATAAATCACCTACATAAATGTTTATAAAAATGCATAGAAAATCTTTATAGGGATACTTATTGAATCATTCTTTGTAAAGAAAAAAACTGGAAGAAAAGAAAACATTCATCTGATGAGATGTAGATATACTAAGGGGTATGCTAATAAAATAAATTATAATCCAGCAATTAAAATAAGTAAATTAAGTCCCTTTGTATCAATATGTTTATAAAGATAGATGAGACAATTAAATTATGTAATAATAACAAATTATTCCATACAATTATAGATTTATTAAGCATATACTTGGAAAGTAGCAATGAAAATGGATCAAGGAGAGCAATAGAGGACATTTCTATTTTTCCCCAATTTATTAAAAAAATTGTGACGCTAGTATAAGATGTATTTATATCTACTATTAATTAATTATATATTTATATTTGAAAATTTAAATATCAAAACCTTTATATTTATGTTATACACTACAATTTATTAAAGAATGATAAAATATGAAAAAAGTGAAAGGTAAGACATTGTTAGTTATGAAGATTCACAAAAGATTTGTGGAAGAAGGGAAATTTAGTGCACACAGGAAAAAAGAGATACTATATTATAGAAAAATGACACTACTCCCAAAAACTATTAAACAAGCAATATGTATTTTGAATTAGAAAACTAATGTCCTAGAACATTCCATAGCCACTTATGAGCAGAAGTGTTTTAGTATGCTATAGCTGTTGAATACTAAAAATATCATTTCTTTAGCCATAGCTACACATTTACTTTGGATACAGTTATAGAATTAAAAGTCATTCTTATCCAGCTTTGCTTTGATTTTAAACATTAATGTTAAAAATGAGTGCAATAATAATGTATACATATGTATAATGTATAATGAAATAACTATGTATATTGATATTTAAGGTCTTACCAGATGGCTCGGTCATAAAGAATCTACCTGCTAATGCAGGAGATGTAGGAGACCCAGGTTGGATCCTTGGGTTGGGGAGATCCCCTGTAGAAGGAAATGGCGACCCGCTCCAGTATTCTTGCTTGGAAAATCCCACGGAAAGAGGAGCCTGGCGGGCTACAGTTCATCGAGTCACGGAAGAGTCAGACACAACTGAGTAACTGAGCATGCATGTATGATAAGATTAAATCAATCAATCTATTTGTGTTATTCAGTTTCTCTAGTAGAATTTTGTTTGTTTGTTTTAAATTTCAATCCAAGGAAGAATTTAAAACTGTCTAAAAAGCAGTGCATACGCTATTGGCTTTTTTAATGACACAACTTGGTGTACAATGCCATTTTCATGATGTTATGTCTGTTGTTCAGTTGCTAAGTTGGGTCCAACTGTTTGAGATCCCATGGACTGATACCAGATTTTCCTGTCCTCCACTATCTCCCAGAGTTTGCTCGATTTCATGTCCATTAAACTGGTGATTCTATATAACCATTTCATCCCCTGTCACTCGCTTGTTTTGCCTTCAGTTTTTCCCAGCATCAGGGCCTTTTCCAATGAGTAGCTCTTCACATCAGGGGGCCAAAGTATTGGAGCTTCAGGTTCAGCATGAGTTCTTTCGATTAATATTCAGGATTTACTTCCTTTAGAGCTGACTGATTTGATACACATTATATAATATATTTGCCTACAATTTCTAAGGTTCAGCATTGTAAAATAATACAACAATTGATGAGTTATATTATTTTTGTCTTTTTTAAATGTCAATTTTTTAAATGTTAATTGGAGGCTAATTATTTTACAATATTATATTGGTTTGGCCGTACATCAACATGAATCTGAAATAGATGTACACGTGTTTTCTATCCTGAATGCCCCCCTCCCACTTCCTTCCCCATCCCAACCCTCTGGGTCATCCCAGTGCAACAGCCCTGAGCATCCTGTGTCATGCATTGAAGCTGAACTGTCAATTTGTTTCATATACGATACTATACATGTTTCAATGCCATTCTCCCAAATCATCCCACCCTCGCCTTCTTTCACAGAGTCCAAAAGACTGTTCTATACATCTGAGTCTTTTTTGCTGTCTCACATACAGGGTTATTGTTACCATCTTTCTAAATTCCATATATATGCATTAGTATACTGTATTTGTGTTTTTCTTTCTGGCTTACTTCACTCTGTATAATAGGTTCCAGTTTCATCCACCTCATTAGAACTGATTCAAATGTATTCTTTTTAGTGGCTGTGTAATACTCCATTGTGTATGTGTACCACAGCTTTCTTATTCATTCATCTGCAATGGACATCTAGGTTGATTCCATGTCTTGGCTATTATAAAGAGTGCTGTGATGAATATTGGGGTACATGTGTCTCTTTCAATTCTGGTTTTCTTGATGTGTATGAAGAGCAGTGGGATTGCTGTGTCGTATTGCAGTTCTATTTCCAGGTTTTTTAAGGAATCTCCACACTGTTCTCCATAGTGGCTGAACTAGTTTGCATTCCCACCATCGGTATAAGAGGGTTCCCTTTTCTCCACACCCTATCTAGCACTTATTGCTTTTACACATTTGGATTGCAGCAATTCTGACTGCTCTGAAATGGTACCCCATTGTGGTCTTGATTTGCATTTCTCTGACAATGAATGATGTTGAGCATCTTTTCGTGTGATTGTTAGCTATCAATATGTCTTTGGAGAAATGTCCGTTTAGTTCTTTGGCCCATTTTCTGATTCAGTTCAGTTCAGTTCAGTCACTCAGTCGTGTCCAACTCTTTGTGACCCCATGAATCACAGCACACCAGGCCTCCCATTCCATCACCAACTCTCAGAGTTCACTCAGACTCATGTCCATCGGGTCAGTGATGCCATCCAGCCATCTCATCCTCTGTCTTCCCCTTCTCCTCCTGCCCCCAATCCCTCCAGCATCAGAGTCTATTTCAATGAGTCAGCTCTTCACATGAGGTGGCCAAAGTACTGGAGCTTCAGCTTTAGCATCATTCCTTCTATTGAAATCCCAGGGCTGCTCTCCTTCAGAATGGATTAGATCTCCTTGCAGTCCAAGGGGCTCTCAAGAGTCTTCTCCAAGACCACAGTTCAAAAACATCAATTCTTTGGCTCTCAGCTTTCTTCACAGTCCAACTCTCACATCCATATATGACCACAGGAAAAAAACATAGCCGCAATTAGACGGACCTTAGTTGGCAAACTAATGTCTCTGCTTTTGAATATACTATATAGGTTTATCATAACTTTTCCTCCAAAGAGTCAGTGTCTTTTAATTTCAGGGCTGCAATCACCATCTGCAGTGATTTTGGAGCCCCCCCAAAAAAGTCTGACACTGTTTCCCCTGTTTCCCCATCTATTTCCCATGAAGTGATGGCACCAGATGTCATGATCTTTTTCTGAATGTTGAGATTTAGGCCAACATTTTCACTCTCCGCTTTCACTTTCATCAAGAAGCTTTTTAGTTCCTCTTCATTTTCTGCCATAATGGTGGTGTCATCTGCATATCTGAGGTGTATGATATTCTCCCTGCAATCTTGATTGCAGCTTGTGATTCTCCCAGCCCAGCGTTTCTCATGATGTTCTCCACATAGAAGCAGTTAAATAAGCAGGGTGACAATATACAGCCTTGACTTAATCCTGTTCCTATTTGGAACCAGTCTGTTGTTCCTTGTCCAGGTTTAACTGCGGCTTCCTGACCTGCATACAGATTTCTCAAGAGGCAGGTCAGGTGGTCTGGTATTCCCATCTATTTTAGAATTTTCCAGTTTATTGTGATCCTCACAGTCAAAGGCTTTGGCATAGTCAACAAAGCAGAAATAGATGTGTGTGTGTGTGTGTGTGTGTGTGTGTGTGTGTGTGTGTGTGTGTTTTCCCCCTGGAACTCTCTTGCTTTCTCCATGATCCAGCGGATGTTGCAATTTGATCTCTGGTTCCTCTGCCTTTTCTAAAACCAGTTTGAACATCAGGAATCTCACAGTTCACATATTGCTGAAGCCAGGCTTGGAGAATTTTGAGCATTACTTTACTAGCATGTGAGATAAGTGCAATTGTGTGGTAGTTTCAGCATTCTTTTGGCATTGCCTTTCTTTGGAATTGGAAAGAAAACTGACTTTTTCCAGTCCTGTGGCCACTGCTGAGTCTTCCAAATTTGCTGGCATATTGAATGCAGCACTTTCACAGCATCATCTTTCAGGATTCGAAATATCTCAACTGGAATTCCATCATCTCCACTAGCTTTGTTCATAGTGATGTTTTCTAAGGCCCACTTGACTTCACATTCCAGGGTGTCTGGCTCTAGATGAGTGATCACACCATCGTGATTATCCAAGTTGTGAAGATCCTTACACAAGTTTTTCTGTGTATTCTTGCCACCTCTTCTTAATATCTTCTGCTTCTGTTGGGTCCATACCATTTCTGTCCTTTATCAATCCCATCTTTGCATGAAATGTTTCCTTGGTATCTCTAATTTTCTTGAAGAGATCTCTAGTCTTTCCCCTTCTGTTCTTTTCCTCTGTTTCTTTGCATTGATCGCTGAAGAAGGCTTTCTTATCTCTTCTTGCTTACTCCATTTCTTCTGAGGGATTCCTGCCTGCAGTGGTAGATATGATGGTCATTTGGGTTAAATTCACCCATTCCCGTCCATTTTAGTTTGCTGATTCCTAGAATGTCGATGTTCACTCTTGCCAGCTCCTGTTTGACCACTTCCAAATGGAGTATCAATCATGGTCAACAAAAGAGTCCGAAATGCAGTATTTCGATGCAATCTCAAAAATGACAGAATGATCTCTGTTTGTCTCCAAGGCAAACCATTCAATACTACAGTTATCCAAGTCTATGCCCCAACCAGTAATGCTGAAGAAGCTGAAATTGAACGGTTTTATGACGACCTACAAGACCTTTTAGAACTAACACCCCAAAAAGATATTTTTTTCATTATAGTGGACTGGAATGAAAAGTATGAAGTCAAGAAACACCTGGAGTAACAGTCAAATTTGGCCTTGGAATGTGGAATGAATCAGGGCAAAGAAGAATAGAGGTGTGCCAAGAAAATGCACTGGTCATAGCAAACAACCTCTTCCAAAAACACAGGAGAAAACTCTACAATGTACATCACCAGATGGTCAACATGAAATCAGATTGATTATATTCTTTGCGGCCAAAGATGGAGAAGCTCTATACAGTCAACAAAAACAAGACCAAGAGCTGACTGGCTCAGATCATGAACTCCTTATTAACAAATTCAGACGTAAATTGAACAAAGTAGGGAAACCGCTAGACCATTCAGGTATGACCTAAATAAAATCCCTTATGATTATACAGTGGAAGTGAGAAATAGATTTAACGGTCTAGATCTGATAGACGGAGTGCCTGATGAACTATGTAATGAGGTTCGTTACATTGTACACGAGACAGGGATCAAGATCATCCCCATGGGAAAGAAATGCAAAAAAGCAAAATGGCTGTCTGGGGAGGCCTTAAAAATAACTGTGAAGAGAAGAGAGGTGAAAAGCAAAGGAGAAAAGGAAAGATATAGGCATCTAAATGCAGAGTCCCAAAGAACAGCAAGAAGAGAGAAGAAATCCTTCTTCAGCAATCAATGCAAAGAAATAGAGGAAAACAACAGAATGGGAAAGATTAGAGATCTCTTCAAGAAAATTAGAGATATCAAGGGAACATTTCATGCAAAGATGGGCTTGATAAAGGACAGAAATTGTATGGACCCAACAGAAGCAGAAGATATTAAGAAGAGGTGGCAAGAATACACAAAAGAACTGTACAAAAAAGATCTTCACGACCCAAATAGTCACGATGATGTGATCACTAATCTAGAACCAGACATCTTGGAATTTGAAGTCAAGTGGGCCTTAGAAAGCATCACTATGAACAAAGATAATGAAGGTGATGGAATTCCAGTCAAGCTATTTCAAATCCTGAAAGATGATGCTGTGAAATTGCTGCACTCAATATGCCAGCAAATTTGGAAAACTCAGCAGTAGCCACAGGACTGGAAAAGTCAGTTTTCATTCCAATTCCAAAGAAAGGAAATGCCAAAGAATGTTCAAACTACCGCACAATTGCATTTATCACACATGCTAGTAAAATAATGCTCAAAATTCTCCAAGCCTGGCTTCAGCAATACCTGAAGCATGCACTCCCTGACGTTCAAGCTGGTTTTAGAAAAGGCAGAGGGACCACATATTACATTGTCAATATCTGCTAGATCATGGAAAAAGCAAGAGAGTTCCAGAAAAACATCTATTTCTGCTTTATTGACTATTCCAAAGACTTTGACTGTGTGGATCACAATAAACTGTGGAAAATTCTAAAAGAGATGGGAATACCAGAGCACCTGACCTGCTTCTTGAGAGATCTGTTTTGCAGGTCAGGAAGCAACAGTTAGAACTGGATATGGAAAAACAGACTGGTTCCAAATGGGAAAAGGAGTACGTCAAGGCTGTATATTGTCACCCTGCTGATTTAACTTCTATGCAGAGTACATCATGAGAAATGCTGGGCTGGAAGAAACACAAGCTGGAATCAAGATTGACAGGAGAAATATCAATAACCTCAGATATGCAGATGACACCACCCTTATGGCAGAAAGTGAAGAGGAGCTAAGAAGCCTCTTGATGAAAGTGAAGGTGGAGAGTGAAAAAGTTGGCTTAAATCTCAACATTTAGAAAACGAAGATCATGGCATCTGGTTTCATCATTTCATGGGAAATAGATGGGGAAACAGTGGAAATGGCGTCAGACTATTTTTGGGGCTCCAGAACCACTGCAGATGGTGATTGCAGCCTTGAAATTTAAAGACGCTTACTCCTTGGAAGAAAAGTTATGACCAACCTAGATGGCATATTCAAAAGCAGAGACATTACTTTGCCGACTAAGGTCCATCTAGTCAAGGCTGTGGTTTTTCCTGTGGTCATGTATGGATGTGAGAGTTGGACTGTGAAGAAGGCTGAGTGCTGAAGAATTGATGCTTTTGAACTGTGGTGTTGGAGAAGACTCTTAAGAGTCCCTTGGACTGCAAGGAGATTCAACCAGTCCATTCTGAAGGAGATCAACCCTGGGATTTCTTTGGAAGGAATGATGATAAAGCTGAAACTCCAGTTCTTTGGCCACCTCATGAGAAGTGTTGACTCATTGGAAAAAACCCTGATGCTGGAGGGATTGGGGGCAGGATGAGAAGGGGACGAATGATGATGAGATGGCTTTATGGCATCACGGACTCGATGGACGTGAGTCTGAGTGAACTCTGGGAGATAGTGATGAACAGGGAGGTCTGACGTGCTGTGATTCATTGGGTTGCAGACAGTCGGACACGACTCAGTGACTGAACTTAACTGAACCGAATTTGCCTTGATTCATGGACATGACATTTCAGGTTCCTATGCAATATTTCTCTTTATAGCATTGGACCTTGCTTCTATCACCAGTCAAATCCACACCTGCATATTGTTTTGCTTTGGCTCCATCCCTTCATTCTTCCTGGATTTATTTCTCCACTGATCTCCAGTAGCATATTGGGCACCTACTGACCTAGAAATTTCTTCTTTTAGTATCCTACCATTTTGCCTTTTCGTACTGTTCATGGGATTCTCAAGGCAAGAATACTGAAGTGGTTTGCCATTCCTTTCTCCAGTGGACCACTTTCAGTCAGACCTCTGCACCATGACCCGCCCATCTTTGGTTGCCCCGTGGGCATGTCTTGGTTTCATTGAGTTAGACAAGGCTGTGGTCCTAGTGTGATTTGATTGACTAGTTTTCTGTGAGTATGGTTCCAGTGTGTCTGCCCTCTGATGCCCTCTTGCAACACCTACCATTTTACTTGGGTTTCTCTTACCTTTTACATAGAGTATCTCTTCACAGCTGCTCTAGCAAAGCACAGTCACTGCTTCTTACCTTGGATGAGGGGTATCTCCTCACTGCCACCCTTCCTGACCTTCAACATGGGATGGCTCCTCTAAGCCCTCCTGCACCTGCACAGCCACTGCTCCTTTGGTTGCTCTTCCTAGCCTCCACCCCTGGCCTCAGGTGCCGCCCCTGGCCTCCATCGCATGGTGGCTCCTCAGGGCTACTGCCCCTGGCCTCGGGTGTGTGGTGGCTTCTTCCGGTGTCCCATTGCCTCAAATGCATGGTAGCTTCTCTTGGCTGCTGCCCCTGACCCTGGACGCGGGGTGTCTCCTCCCGGCCGCCACTGACCTCTGACTTGGGTAGCTCCTCTCGGCCTTTCCTGTGCCATCGCAGCCTGGCACTCTTGGCTGCTGCCCCTGACCTCGGATGTGTGGTAACTCCTCTCAGCCATGCTTAGTGCACCGTGTCACAGATTGGGTCATTCATTTTTCTGGAATTGAGCTGCAGGAGTTGCTTGTATATTTTTGAGATTAGTTCTTTGTCAGTTGCTTCATTTGCTATTATTTTCTCCCATTCTGAAGGCTGTCTTTTCACCTTGCTTATAGTTTTCTTTGTTGTGCAGAAGATTTTAATTTTAATTAGGTCCCATTTGTTTATTTTTGCTTTTATTTCTGGGAGGTGGGTCATAGAGGATCCTGCTGTGATTTTTATCAGAGAGTGTTTTGGCTATGTTCTCCTCTAGGAGTTTTATAGTTTCTGGTCTTGTGTTTAAATCTTTAATCCATTTTGAGTTTATTTTTGTGTATGGTGTTAGAAAGTGTTCTAGTTTCATTCTTTTACAAGTGGTTGACCAGTTTTCCCAGCACCACTTGTTAAAGAAATTGTCTGTTCTCCATTGTAATTCTTGCCTCCTTTGTCAAAGAGAAGGTGTCCATAGGTGCGTGCGTTTATCTCGGGGCTTTCTATTTTGTTCCATTGATCTATATTTCTGTCTTTGTGCCAGTACCATACTGTCTTGATGACTGTGGCTTTGTAGTAGAGCCTGAAGTCAGGCAGGTTGATTCCTCCAGTTCCATTCTTCTTTCTCAAGATTGCTTTGGCTATTCTAGGTTTTTTGTATTTCCATACAAATTGTGAAATTATTTGTTCTACCTCTGTAAAAAATACCATTGGTAGCTTGATAAGGATTGCATTGATTCTATAGATTGTTTTGGATAGAATACTCATTTTCACTATATTGATTCTCCCAATCCATGAACAGGGTATATTTCTCCACCTATAAGTGTCCTCTTTGATTTTTTTTTTTTTTCACCAGTGTTTTATAGTTTTCTATACATAGGTCTTTTGTTTCTTTAGGTAGCTATATTTCAAAGTTGTTTTTTTTTTTTCTTTTCGTTGCAGTGGTGAATGGAATTGTTTTCTTAATTTCTCTATTTCTCATTATTAGTATATAGGAATGCAAGAGATTTCTGTGTGTTGATTTCATATCATGCAATTTTACTATATTCTAGTAATTTTCTGGTGGAGTCTTTAGGATTTTCTTTGGAAAGGATCATGTCATCTGCAAACAATGAGGGTTTGAATACTTTTACAATCTGGATTTCTTTATTTCTCTTTCAGCTCAGATTCCTCTGGCCCAAAATTCCAAAACTATGTTGAATAATAGTTGTGAAAGCTGGCATCCTTGTCTTGTTCCTGACTTTAGGGGAAATGCTTTCAATTTTTCACCATTGAGGATAACGTTTGCTATGTGTCTGTCATGTATAGCTTTCATTATGTTAATGTATGTTCCTTCTATTCCTACTTTCTGGAGAGTTTTTTATCATAAATGGATGTTGAATTTTATCAAAGGCTTTCTCTGAATCTATTGAAATAATCATATGGCTTTATTTTTCAATTTGTTAATGTGGTGTATTACATTGATTGATTAGTGGATATTGAAGAATACTTGCATCCATGGGATAAAGCTCACTTGGTCATGGTGTATGACCTTTTTAACATGTTGTTGGATTCTTATTGTTAGAATTTTGTTAAGGATTTTGGCATCTATGTTCATCAGTGATATTGGCCTGTAGTTTTCTTTTCTTTCTTTTCTTTTCTTTTTTTTTTTTTTTGGTGTGTATGTGTGGCATCTTTGTCAGGTTTTTGTATTAGTGTGATGGTAGCCTCATGGAATGAGTTTGCCAGTTTATCTTCCTATGAAATTTTCTGGAAGAGTTTGAGTAGGATATGTGTTAAGTCTTCTCTAAATTTTTGGTAGAATTCAGCTGTGAAGACGTCTGGACATGAGCTTTTGTTTGCTGGGAGATTTATGAATACAGTTTCAATTTCCTTGCTTGTGATAAGTCTGCTAAGATTTTCTATATCTTCCTGGTTGAATTTTGGAAAGTTGTACTTTTCTAAGAATGTGTCCATTTCTTCCAAATTGTCCATTTTATTGGCATGTAATTGCTGATAGTAGTCTCTTATGATCCTTCTGTATTTCTGTTGTGATCTCTGCATTTTCATTTCTAATTTTATTGATTTGATTTTTCTCCCTTTGTTTCTTGATGAGTTTGGCTAATGGTTTGTCACTTTTAATTATCTTCTCAAAGAATCAGCTGTTGGCTTTGCTGATTTTTGCTATGGTCTCTTTTATTTCTTTTCATTTATATCTGCCCTAATATTTAAGATTTCTTTCCCTCTGCTAACCCTGGGGTTCTTCATTTTTTTCCTTTTCTAGTTGCTTTAGATGTAGAGTTAAGTTATTTATTTGACTTTTTTTCTTGTTTCTTGTGATAAGCCTCTATTGCTATGAACCTTCCCCTTATCACTGCTTTTAACGTGTCCCACATGTTTGGGGTTGTTGTGTTTTCATTTTCATTCGTTTCTATGGATATTTTGATTTATTTTTAAATTTTTTTTTTGTGATTTGTTCGTTATTCAGCAGCATGTTGTTCAGCCTCCATATGTTGGAATTTTTAATAGTTTTTCTCCTGTAATTGAGATCTAATCTTACTGCATTGTGGTCAGAAAAGATGCTTGGAACGATTTCAATTTTTTTTTTTTTAAATTTACCAATGCTATATTTATGGCCCAGGATGTGATCTATCCTGGAGAAGGTTCCGTGTGCACTTGAGAAAAAGCTGAAATTCATGGCTTTGGCGTGAAATGTCCTATAGATATCAATTAGGTCTAACTGGTCTATTGTATCATTTAAAGTTTGTGTTTCCTTTATAATTTTCTGTTTAGTTGATCTACCCATAGATGTGAGTGGTCTATTAAAGTCTCACACTATTATTGTGTTATTGTTAATTCCTCCTTTCATACTTGTTAGCATTTGCCTTACATATTGAGGTGCTCCTATGTTGGGTGCATATATATTTATAATTGTTATATCTTCTTCTTGGATTGATCCTTTGATCATTATGTAGTGTTCTTCTTTGTCTCTTTTCATAGCCTACATTTTAAAGTCTAGTTTATCTGAAATGGGTATTGCTACTCCAGCTTTCTTTGGTCTCTATTTGGGTGGACTAGCTTTTTCCAGTCCTTCACTCTCAGTCTGTATGTGTCCCTTATTTTGAGGTGAGTCCCTTGTAGACAACATATGTGTGTCTTGTTATTGTATCCCTTCAGCCAGTCTTTGACTTTTGGTTGGGGCATTCAACCCATTTACATTTAAGGTAATTATTGATAAATATGTATTGGAGAAGACTTTTGAGAGTCCCTTGGAGTGCAAGGAGATCTAACCAGTCCATTCTGAAGGAGATCAGCTCTGGGATTTCCTTGGAAGGAAACAGATTTAAGGACATAGATGTGATAGATAGAGTGCCTGATGAACTATGTAATGAGGTTCATGACATTGTACAGGAGACAGGGATCAAGACCATCCCCATGGGAAAAAAAAATGCAAAAAAGCAAAATGTCTGTGTGGGGGAGCCTTACAAATAGCTGTGAAGAGAAGAGAAGCAAAAAGCCAAGGAGAAAATGAAAGACATTAGCATCTGAATGCAGAATTTCAAAGAATAGCACGAAGAGAGAAGAAATCCTTCTTCAGCAATCAATGCAAAGAAATAGAGGAAAAGAACAGAATGGGAAAGACTAGAGATCTCTTCAAGAAAATTAGAGATACCAAGGGAACATTTCATGCAAAGATGGGCTCGATAAAGGACAGAAATTGTATGGACCCAACAGAAGCAGAAGATATTAAGAAGAGCTGGCAAGAATACACAGAAGAAGAGTACAAAAAGGATCTTCACAACTCAGATAATCACGATGGTGTGATCACTCATCTAGAGCCAGACATTCTGGAATGTGAAGTCAAGTGGGCCTTAGAAAGCATCACTATGAACAAAGCTAGTGGAGGTGATGGAATTCCAGTTGCGCTATTCCAAATCCTGAAAGATGATGCTGTGAAAGTGCTGCATTCAATATGCCAGCAAATTTGGAAAACTCAGCAGTGGCCACAGGACTGGAAAAGGTCAGTTTTCATTCTAATTCCAAACAAAAGGCAATGCCAAAGAATGCTGAAACTACCACACAATTGCACTCATTTCACATGCTAGTAAAGTAATGCTTAAAATTCTCCAAGCCAGGCTTCTGCAATACATGCACCGTGAACTTGCTGATGTTCAAACTGGTTTTAGAAAAGGCAGAGGAACCAGAGATCAAACTGCCAATATCCGCTGGGTCATGGAAAAAGCAAGAGAGTTGCAGAAAAACATCTATTTCTGCTTTATTGACTGAGCCACAGCATTTGACTGTGTGGATCACAATAAACTGTGGAAAATTCTGAAAGAGATGGAAATACCAAATCATCTAACCTGCCTCTTGAGAAATTTGAATGCAGGCCAGGAAGCAACAGTTAGAACTGGACATGGAACAACAGACTGTTTCCAATAGGAAAAGGAGTACGTCAAGGCTGTATATTGTCACCCTGCTTATTTAACTTCTATGCAGAGTACATCATGAGAAACACTGGAGTGGAAGAAACACAAGCTGGAATCAAGATTGCTGAGAGAAATATGAGTAACTTCAGATATGCAGATGACATCATCTTTATAGCAGAAAGTGAAGAGAAACTAAAAAGCCTCTTGATGATAGTAAAAGAGAAGAGTAAAAATGTTGCCTTAAAGCTCAACATTCAGAAAACGAAGATCATGGCATCCGGTCCCATCACTCCGTGGGAAATAGATGGAGAAACAGTGGAAACAGTGTCAGACTTTGTGTTTTGGGGCTCCAAAATCACTGCAGATGGTGATTGCAGCCATGAAATTAAAAGACACTGACTCTTTGGAAGAAAATTTATGAGCAACCTAGATAGCATATTCAAAAGCAGAGACATTACTTTGCCCACTAAGGTCCGTCTAGTCAAGGCTATGGTTGTTCTAGTGGTCATGTATGGATGTGAGAGTTGGATTGTGAAGAAAGCTGAGAGCTGAAGAATTGATTATTTTGAACTGTGGTGTTGGAGAAGACTCTTAAGAGTCCTTTGGACTGCAAGGAGATCCAACCCATTTGATGGAGATCATCCCTGTTATTTCTTTGGAAGGAATGATGCTAAAGCTGAAACTCCAGTACTTTGGCCACCTCATGTGAAGAGTTGACTCACTGGAAAAACTCTGATGTTGGGAGGGATTGTGGGCAGGAGGAGAAGGTGATGACAGAGGATGAGATGGCTCAATGGCATTGCTCACTTGATGGACATGAGTAGGAATGAACTCCCTTATTGGGTGATGGACAGGGAGGCCTTGTGTGCTGCGATTCATGGGGTCGCAAAGAGTCAGACATGACTGAGCAACTGAACTGAACTGAACTGAATGATGCTAAAGCTGATACTCCAGTACTTTGGCCACCTTATGCGAAGGGATAACTCATTGGAAAATACTCTGATGCTGGGAGGAATTGGGAGCAGGAGGAGAAGGGGATGGCAATGGATGAGATGGCTGGATGGCATCACTGACTCAATGGACGTGAGTCTGAGTGAACTCTGGGAGTTGGTGATGGACAGGGAGGCCTGGCATGCTGTGATTCATGGGGTCGCAAAGAATCAGACACGACTGAGTGACTGAGCTGAACTTAACTGAACTGATGATCCTGTTGCCATTTACTTTATTGTTTTGGGTTCGAGTTTATACATCCTTTTTTTGTTTCCTGTCTAGAGAAGATCCTTTAGCATTTGTTGGAGAGCTGGTTGATAGTGCTGAATTCTCTCAGCTCTTGCTTGTCTGTAATGCTTTTGATTTCCACTTCATATTTGAATGAGATCCTTGCTGGGTACAGTGATCTGGCTGTAGGTTATAGTCTTTCATCACTTTAAGTATGTCCTGCCATTCCCTCTGGCCTGAAGAGTTTCTATTGAAAGATTAGCTATCATCCTCATGGGATTCCCTTTGTGTATTGTCTGTTGTTTTTCCCTTGCTGCTTTTAATACTTGTTCTTTATGTTTGATCTTTGTAAATTTGATTAATATGTATCTTGGGGTGTTTCACCTTGAGTTTATCCTATTTGGGACTATCTGGGTTTCTCAGACTTGGGTGACAATTTCCTTGGCCATTTTAGGGAAATTTTCAACTATTATCTCCACAGGTATTTTCTCATAATCTTTCTTTTTTTTTTCTTCTTCTTCTCCTGGGACGCCTATGATTCAAATGTTGGTGTCTTTAACATTGTCCCAGAGGTCTCTGAGATTGTCCTCATTTCTTTTAATTTGTTTTTCTTTTTTCCTCTCTGATTCATTTATTTCTACCATACTACCATCTACCTCACTAATCCTAACTTCTGCCTCTGTTTTTCTACTATTTGTTCCCACCAGACTGTTTTTGATCCCATTTATTGCATTATTCATTATATATTGACTCTTTTTTATTTATTCTAGGTCGTTGTTAAACATTTCTTCCATCTTTTCAATCCTTGTCTCCAAGCTATTTTTCTGTGATTCCATTTTTGTTTTCAAGATTTTGTATCATTTTCACTATAGTTATCTGGAATTCTTTATCAGGTAAATTCCCTATTTCTTCCTCTTTTGTTTGGTAAGGTGGGCATTTATTCTATTACTTTACCTGCTGGGTATTCCTCTGTCTCTTCTTCTTGTTTATATTGCTGTGTTTGTTGTGGCCTTTCAGTATTCTGACAGTTTGTGGATTTCTCTTTATTGTGGAGTTCCTCACTGTGGGTGGGGTTGTATGGATGGCTTATCAAGGTTTCCTGGTTAGGTAAGCTTGTGTAGGTGTTCTGGTGGGTGGGGCTGGACTTCTCTCTGGAGTGCAATGAAGTGTCCAGTAATGAGTTATGCAATGTCAATGGATTTTGAGTGACTTTGGGCAGCCTGTATATTGAAGCTCAGGGCTATGTTCTTGTGTTGCTGGAGAATTTGTGTGGTATGTCTTGCTCTGGAACTTGTTGGCTCTTGGGTGGTGTTTGGTTTCAGTGTAGGTATGGAGGCGTTTGATGAGCTCCTGTTGATTGATGTTACCTGGAGTCAGGAGTTCTTTGGTGTTCTCAGGATTTAGACTTAAGCCTCCAGCTTCTGATTTTCAGTCATATTTTTACAGTAGCCTGATGACTTCTCCATCTATACAGCACCACTGATAAAACATCTCCTTTCGAAGACAATGGGATGCTTTTCTGGGTGACTGATGTCCTCTGCAGCATTCAAAAGTTGTTTTGTGGATTTTCTCACTGTTCAAATGTTCTTTTGAAGAATTTGTGGAGGAGAAAGTGGTCTCCCCGTCCTAGTCCTCTTTCATCTTAGGATCGCCCTCCAAAAAAAGTTTTTATATTTTCCTTCTTGCCAACAGATACTGCCAGTAAGTTAATGAAATTAATTTATGTCTGATACATAACTTTGAAGAGTCAAAAAATCATTGATTAGTCTCATTCTTTCCATTTTTTGAAGTCACCTATTATCTTTATAAACTGTCAAAAGGAAAAGTATCACAGCAGTAATATGGTTTACTTTATTACACTGATGTTCAGCTCACAGCACAGCAATTCTATAGATAAGGAGATCCAGAAAGAGAAGAATTATAGAAAATCAAAGCCGTAGTTATGGACATAGAAAAAAAAAAGATTTTTCAAGAAATGTATTAGACAAGGCAGCCTTCAAAAATATGGTGTAATGCCATCAATATCAAGGTTGATTTATAGAACACGTGTGAAGTCACATTTTAAACCTTTTTTTATTTATGTCAGTTCATCTTTTTTACACATCAAATTCCTTTGAACATATTTCCTAAGGCGGTTTTATTATTTTTATCATTTGGTAAGGATCAACTGCAGTATTCCAGGAAATTTGAAAGTGTCCTTTCATATTTGTTCAAAAGATATAAGAATGAATTTCAATACCCATATTTTGTCTGGAAAGAAAATAATAGAAAGTCACTTTTATACATTTTGAAGTTGAGAATGTTTTTTTAAGTAAAACAAAAAATCTATATTTCATTCAGCATATACTCAATCACTACAAATGGAATAGTTGCATTCATCTTTATCTTTTCATCTCATTTTCCTTCTTTGACCATTTTGAAATTTATTATCATTTATTCATTAAAAGAACTGAGTGACTGACACACACTATCATTTTAGGATTTTAAGGCTTTTCCTGATGGCTCAGATGATAAAGAATCTTCCTACAATGAAGGAGTTCTGGGTTTGATCCCTAGGTAGGGAAGATCCCTGGAGAACAGAATGGCTACTCACTCCAATATCCTGGCCTAAAGAATTCCACAGATGAAGGATTCTGGTGGTTTTCAGTCTATGGGTTCACAAAGAGCTAGACCCTTAGCAACTAGCACACACACACACACACACACACACACACACACACACATATTCATTAATCAAATAGAATGTTATAAAAACACATGAATTTTTTTATAAATTTTTGGTGACTTATTTGCATGGGACTGGTATTATTATTATCGAGCTTCTCTAGTGGCTTAGCTGTAAGAATCCGGCTGCAATGCAGGAGACCTGGGTTCAATCCCTGGGTTGGGACACTCCCATAGAGAAGGAAACAGCTATCCTCTCCAGTATTCTGGCCTGCAGAATTCCATGTATAGTCCAAAGAGTCAGACATGACTGAGCGACTTTTATTTTCACATTGTTATTAGTAAATTAGGAGTTAAGTTTGTTGTCTAGTGTAGTTTCAGAGATCCGTGAATATGCATTCTCCATGTCTGGCACACACATCTTTGAAAAAGCAAAGAACAAGCATACCAAAAACCAAGCTATAGGGGTTAATTCCTCTCCAAAATAATTGTTCGTGCCATTTACATTTTTAATGAAACTGATCATATCATTCTACCTATAAGTCAGTTCAGTTAAGTCACTCAATCGTGTCTGACTCTTTGCGACCCCATGAATTGCAGTACGCCAGGCCTCCCTGTCCATCACCAACTCCCAGAGTTCACTCAGACTCAAGTCCATTGAGTCAGTGATGCCATCCAGCCATCTCATCCTCTGTTGTCCCCTTCTCCTCCTGCCCCCAATCCCTCCCAGCATCAGAGTATTTTCCAATGAGTCAACTCTTTGCATGAGGTGGCCAAAGTGCTGGAGTTTCAGCTTTAGCATCATTCTACCTGTAACTGTTTGAAAACTGGAAATTAATTGGCTAGGAACAATAGTCACCATATAAAAGTTCAGAGATCTTGGATTTAATCCATTTAGTAAGAGCTTCTGCTGCTGCTCCTGCTGCTGCTGCTGCTGCTAAGTCGCTTCATTAGTGTCGACTCTGTGTGACCCCATAGACGGCCTCCCACAGGCTCCTCCATCCCTGGGATTCTCCAGGCAAGAAAACTCCATTTCCTTCTCCAATGCATGAAACTGAAAAATGAAAGTGAAGTCACACAGTTGTGTCCGACTCTTACTGGCCTCATGGACTGCAGCCTACCAAACTTCTCCGTCCATGGGATTTTCCAGGCAAGAGTACTGGAGTGGGGTTAGTAAGAGCACTACAGATTAAATGGATGCAGATGTGCTCACTTAAATCCTCTTGTCTGGAAAGTGTAAATGGAATGCAAAAATCTAGGTCTCTTCTACTTACTTTGCTGCCTCAATGATACTAAGAATTTCATCTGACTTCTATAAAACCAAGTGTGTTCACAAGTTTCAGTATACAGTCCACAGTGTCTGGGATATAAAAGTATTGTGTCATATTCTTTTATACACTTGTATGCAACACATTCCTCAAAGGGGATCTGTGATTATTTTTCCTTGAAAACTTTAAAAAGAGCCCTGTTAAAAGCTATGTGTCACTAGATAATAAGAACCCCTTCTCACTAGTCAGTTTTATAAATATATATCTGCTATTTTGTGTTTTATAGAATAGATATCTCCTTTCTTTATAATGAGTTGAAAATACTTTGATCACTTAAGGTAGAACAAAATAATCATGGAAAGGTTTTCCTTTGCAGATCTATTTTGCTTGCATGGCACATCATATATTATTACTATAAACACAATAATGTGGCTGAGAGTTGTAATTTAAGCTCAAAAAATTTTAGTTTTAATTCCAGCTCTTCCATTTACTAGCTGTAAGATTCAGAACAACTTATAAAATGCCTGACAATCTGTTTCTTCTCAGGAAAAAAAAAAAAGAGAGAGAGAAAGAGAGAGAGAGAGATAATAATACCAAGTGCTAGAGGTAATACATTCGAGGCATTTAATAGCTCAGGAAATACAACAACCACTCCCCAAATGGTTACAGATATTACTGTTGTTAAAAGAAAGTCTGAAGATAACTAGAAGATGAACATTATCAATATGGAAATTGAAAATGTGAATCAGTACACAAGAAGAAAGACAAATAGGATAAAGGAATTAGCATTCAGAGAAAAAAATTACATTGCCGAGATCTAAATATTATCACAACCATTTGCTTTTGAAAATAATGATTCCCTCCAACTATCAAGGCCTGTTAAAAAAAAAAAAAATACACTCCTATTTGGGCTTGCAAGTCATTTATACATACTTACACCAGTGCTCTTCACAGTGCTTGAGACTAGAAATACCACAATGAAATAATTACTGTCTCACATCAAAAAGTCATGAAAAGAAATAGAGACTATGTCACGCATATTCTGTTGAAATAATTTGGATGGGTCCACATAGCTGCCTATGATACACACTCGCCATTTTTCTCTGAGGTTATAAACACATTCAGGAGAGGCAAACCTACTTACAACGCCAGCCATCTTCGAAATAATGTCATCCATTTTCCACCTCTTAATAATATCTTAAGGGGATTCTTTAGCTTTCTTCTTCTTCTTCTTTTTCTTTTTTTTTTTTTTTAACAACAGTTCAGTTCAGTCACTCAGTCATGCCCAGCTCCATGGACTGCAGCATCTAAGCTTCCCAGTACATCACTAACTCTTGGAGCTTGCTCCAACTCATGTTCATTAAGTCAGTGATGCCATCCAACCAATTCATCCTCGGTTTTCCCCTTCTCCTCCTGCCTTCAATCTTTCCCAGCATCAGGGTCTTTTCTAATGAGTCAGTTCTTCACATCAGGTGGCCACATTTTTAGAGGTTCAAAATATTGGAACATGTCTTATCTCTCAATTTAATTAGTTCTCTTATAATATATTTCAGTAAAATTTTATAATATTTGATATAAAGATGATATATGTCTTAGTTCTGATTTATACCTAAATATTTTGCATTTTAGATACTATCTTAAAATGACAAATCTTTATTAACACAATTTCCAGCTTCTTGTTGTAAGCAGAAAAAATACAAGTGATTTTTTATATCAATGTTTTATTCTGCAACCTTGATAAATACACCAATTAGTTCTAGTCACACTTTAATAAATCACATAATTTTTTCTACTATAGATTACCAAGTTCTCTGTTAAGACAGCTTTTGCTCTTTTTAGTTTCTTTTAATTATTTATTTAGTTGATGTATAGTCGATTTATAATAATGTTGAAGTATATGGTGCATAGTTAGTGATTCATTTATATATTTTTCAAATTATTTTCCATTGTAAGTTATTATAAAATACTGAACATATTATCTTGTTCTTTACAGTTAATCCTTGTTGTTTATCTGTCTTATGTATAGTAGTTTATTTCTGTTATTCTTATGCTTTTATTTTATCCTTTCCCCCTTTTATTTCCCATTTAGTAATGGCAAATTTGCCTTCTATGTCTGCATCTATATGAAAAAATACCTGTTTGATAAATTGTGTTAGAAAAACTGAACAGAGTCTTTAATGCATTTTGAGATTATTTTTGTATATGTTGTGAGAAAGTTGTCCAGTTTCCAAGACTTAAATGTAAGATGTGAAACCATACAATGCTAAAAGAAAACTGGAATTGGCATTGATTTTAGCAATTTTTTTTAATCACTTCCTTCAGGCAAAATAATCAAAAGCAAAAATAAACAAACGTAACCTAATCAATAGCCTTACCACGGATAAGTGAATCATCAACAAAAGAGAAAAAAAAACCCACAATTTTCCTATTGTTTGCATAAGATTTTTGCAAATAATACATCTAACAAAGTGTTAATATCCAAAATATATGAAGAATTAGTAGAACTCAACATCAAAAATAAAACAACAGCAATAATAACAACAACAACAAAAACAACCTGACTATAAATGGGCAAAGAGCCTGAATAGATATTTCCCAAATAAGACACACAAATGGGAAATAAGCACATTAAAAGGTGATCAATATCCTTACAGGTCAGAAAAATGCAAATCAAATCCATAATAAGACCTCACCTTACACCCATCAGAATAGCCATTATCAAAGAGGAAACAAATAACATGCTGATAAGGATGTAGAGAAGGCGATCCCTCACAAACTCTTTAAAACTGAAAACTGAAACTGAAGTAGCTCAGTCCTATCCGACTCTCTGACACCTCATGGACTGTAGCCTACCAGGCTCCTCAGTTCATGGGATTTCCCATGGAGTGGGTTGTCATTTCCTTCTCCAGGTGATCTTCCTGACCCAGGGATCAAACCCAGGTCTCCCACATTGCAGGTAGATGCTTTATCATCTGAGCCATCAGGGAAGCCCCACAAACTCTTGGTGATAATTTATATTTGCACAATCACTATGGAAAAGAGTATGGAGGCGTCTCAAAAATTAAAAATGGAACCACCATATGGTCTAGCAATTCCACTCCTGAATATTTTTCCTAAGAAAAAGAAAATACTAATTCAAAAAGACATATCCACGTCTATGTTCATTGCAGCATTATTTGTAGTAACCAAGATATGGAAACCACATAAGTTCTCACTGATAGAAATTATATACAGACAAAGTACAGTACTGTGTGGCACTGGCACGGTGAGCAGCAGAGAGGAGATGCCCCACTTCCAGGGTCAGGAGCAGCAGGTCTGTGGAGGTACCCCATGACCAAGGTCAGAAAAACGTCAGTAACAAGGTAGGCACTGAAGCAATTGTGAGGTGATGCCCTATGTCCAAGGGCAAAGGAGAAGCCCCAGTAAGATGGTAGGAGGGGTGAATTCATGTTTATTTTTTATTTTTTTTGGAATTTATTTTTTATTTTTTTTTCTTTAATTCTTATATGCGTTCCCAAACATGAACCCCTCTTCCACCTCCCTCCCCATAACATCTCTCTGGGTCATCCCCATGCACCAGCCCCAAGCATGCTGCATCCTGCGTCAGACATAGACTGGCGATTCAATTCTTACATGATAGTATACATGTTAGAATGTCATTCTCCCAAATCATCCCACCCTCTCCCTCTCCCTCTGAGTCCAAAAGTCTGTTATATGAATTCATGTTTAGAATCAAGTCCCATTCATGTCAGAGATGCTAAAAGGGCTCAAACAAACCATGTGCACACCAGGACCCAGGAACCCCACAGAGACTGAGACAGAACTGTGTTGGAGTGTCTCCTGTGGAGGTACAGGTTGACAGTGGTCTGTCACAAGGACAGGGGCTCTGGGTACAGCAGACCTGAGTAGGACATAATCCCTCTTGGAGAAAGTGGCATTTACCCCACTATAGAGCTACCAGAACTTCAGAACAGAACACTGTGCACCAGGATCAAGGAGAAAAGTACAGTGACCCTCACAGAAGACTTGCCTGTGTGTGTCGGGGGGTCTCTGGCAAAGGTGTGGGTCAGTGGTGACCTGCTGCAGGCTTGGGGGCATGGACTGTAGTAGTACATACATGGGGTTTTTTGACAGAAGTCCCATTATCTTCATTGTTTCCACCATAGTTTGGCCCCAGGTAAATAGTAGGATGAAAAGGAAAAATGATAGGACCCCAAGAGAGGAACTCCCCAGGTCAGTAGATGCCCAAAATGCTACTGGAGATCAGTGGAGAAATAACTCCAGAAAGAATGAAGGGATGGAGCCAAAGAAAAAAACAATACCCAGTTGTGGGTGTGACAGGTGATAGAAGCAAGGTCCAATGCTGTAAAGAGCAATATTGCATAGGAAACTGGAATATTAGGTCCATGAATCAAGGCAAATTGCAAGTGGTCAAACAGGAGATGGCAAGAGTAAATGTCGACATTCTAGAAATCAGCGAACTAAAATGGATGGGAATGGGTAAGTTCAACTCAGATGACCATTATATCTACTACTGTGGGCAGGAATCCCTTGGAAGAAATGGAGTAGCCATCATCGTCAGCAAAAGAGTCTGAAACGCAGTACTTCGATTCAATTTCAAAGAGGACAGAATGATTACTGTTCGTTTCCAAGGCAAACGATTCAATATCACAGTAATCCAAGTCTAAGCCCCAACCAGCAATGCTGAAGAAGCTGAAGTTGAACGGTTCTATGAAGACCTACAAGATCTTTGAGAACTAACACCCCCCACCTCAAAAAAAAGAGGTATTTTTTATTATAGGAAAAGGAATGCAAAAATAAAAAGTCAAGAAACACCTTTGGTAACAGGCAAATTTGGTCCGGTAACACAGAATGAACCAGGGCAAAGACTAATAGAGTTTTGCCAAGAGAACACACTGGTCATAGCAAACACTCTCTTCCAACAACACAAGAGAAGACTCTACACATGAGCTTCACTAGGTGGTCAACACTGAAATCAGATAGATTGCATCCTTTGCAGCCAAAGATAGGGAAGCTCTATATAGTCAGCAAAAAACAAGACCGGGAGCTGACTGGCTCAGACCATGAACTCCTTATTGTCAAATTTAGACTTAAATTAAAGAAATTAGGGAAAACCACTAGACCATTCAGGTATGACCCAAATCAAATCCCTTATGATTATACAGTGGAAGTGAGAAATAGATTTAAGGGACTAGATCTGATAGATAGAGTGACTGATGAAATATGGAATGAGGTTCATGACATTGTATGGGAGATAGGGATCAGGACCATCCCCATGGAAAAGAAATGCAAAAAGCAAAATGGCTGTCTAGGGAGGCTCTAAAAAAAGCTGTGAAAAGAAGAGAAGTGAAAAGCAAAGGAGAAAGGGAAAGATAAAAGCATCTGAATGCAGAGTTCCAAAGAATAGCAAGGAGAGATAAGAAAGCTTTCCTTAGCAATCAATGCAAAGATATAAAGGAAAACAACTGAATGGGAAAGACTGGAGATATCTTCAAGAAAATTATAGATAGCATGGGAACATTTCATGCAAAGATGGGCTCAATAAAGGACGGAAAAGGTATGGGCCTAACAGAAGGAGAAGATATTAAAAATAGGTGGCAAGAAAACACAGAAGAACTGTACAAAAAAGAGTTTTACAACCAAGATAATCACGAAGGTGTGATCACTGACCTAGAGCCAGACGTCCTGGAATGTGAAATCAAGTGGGCCTTAGAAAGCGTCTATGAACAAAGATAGTGGAGATGATCAAATTCCAGTAGAGCTATTTCAAATCCTGAAAGATGATACTGTGAAAGTGCTGCACTCAATATGGCAGCAAATTTGGAAAACTCAGCAGTGGCCACAGGACTGGAAAAGGTCAGTTTTCATTACAATCCCAAAGAAAGGCAATCCAAAAGAATGTTCAAACTACTGCACAGTTGCACTCATCTCACACGCTAGTAAAGTAATGCTCAAGATTCTCCAAACCAGGCTTCAGTAATATATGAACTATAAACTCCCAGTTGTTCAAGCTGGTATTAGAAAAGGCAGAGGAACCAGAGATCAAATTGCCAACATCCACTGGATCATGGAAAAAGGCAGAGAGTTCCAAAAAAATCTATTTGGGCTTTATTGACTATGCCAAAGCCTTTAATTGCATGGATCACAATAAACTGTGGAAAATTCTGAAAGAGATAGGAATACCAGACCACGTGAGTTGCCTCTTAAGGAACTTTTATGAAGATCAGGAAGGAACAGTTAGAACTGGACATGGAACAATAGACTGGTTCCAAATAGGAAAAGGAGTATGTCAAAGCTGCGTATTGTAATCCTGCTTATTTAACTTATATGCAGAGTACATCATGAGAAATGCTGGGCTGGAAGAAACACAAGCTGGAATTAAGATTGCCAAGAGAAATATCAATAACCTCAGATATGCAGATGACACCATCCTTACGGCAGAAAGTGAAGAGGAACTAAGGAGCCTCTTGATGAAAGTGAAAGAGGAGAGTGAAAAAGTTGGCTTAAAGCTCAACGTTCAGAAAATGAAGACACAGCATCCTGTCTCATCAGTTCAGTTCATTTCAGTCTCTCAGTTGTGTCCTACTCTTTGCGACCCCATAAATCGCAGCACGCCAGGCCTTCCTGTCCATTACCAACTCCCGGAGTTCACCCAGACTCACATCCATCGAGTTAGTGATGCCATCCAGCCATCTCTTCCTCGGTCGTTCCCTTCTCCACCTGCCCCCAATCCCTCCCAGCATCAGAGTCTTTTCCAATGACTCAACTCTTCGCATGAGGTGGCCAAAGTACTGGAGTTTCAGCTTTAGCATCATTCCTTCCAAAGAAATCCCAGGGCTGATCTCCTTCAGAATGGAGTGGTTGGATCTCCTTGCAGTCCAAGGGACTCTCAAGAGTCTTCTCCAACACCACACTTCAAAAGTATCAATTAATTCTTTGGCACTCAGCCTTCTTCACAGTCCAACTCTCACATCCATACATGATCACAGAGAAAACCATAGCTTTGACTAGATGGACGTGTGTTGGCAAAGTAATGTCTCTGCTTTTGAATATGCTATCTAAGTGGGTCATAACTTTTCTTCCAAGGAGTAAGCATATTTTAATTTCATGGTTGCAGTCACCATTGCAGTGATTCTGAAGCCCCCCAAAATATAGTCTGACATTGTTTCTACTGTTTCCCCCTCTATTTCCCATGAAGTGATGGGATCAGATTGCATGATCTTCGTTTTCTGAATGTTGAGATTTAATCCAACTTTTTCACTCTCGTCTTTCACTTTCATGGAGGCTTTGGAATGTCGCTAGAGCCGAAACTCCAGTAGTTTGGCCAACTCATGTGAAGAGTTGACTCATTGGAAAAGACTCTGATGCTGGGAGGGATTCAGGGCAGGAGGGGAAGGGGATGACAGAGGATGAGATGGCTGGATGGCATCACTGACTCAATGAATGTGAGTCTGAGTTAACTCTGGGAGTTGGTGATCTACAGGGAAGCCTGGTGTGCTGTGATTCATGGGGTCGCAAAGAGTTGTACACTACTGAGCGACTGAACTGAACTGAGAAACTATGTTAAGAAGCAGAGAGATTACTTTGCTAACAAAGTTCCGTCCAGTCAAGGCTATGGTTTTCCCAGTAGTCATGTATGGATGTTAGGGATGGACTATAAAGAAAGCTGAGCACCGAAGATTGATTCCTTTGAACTGTGGTGTTGGTGGAGACTCTTGAGAGTCCCTTGGATTGCAAAGAGATTCAAACTTTCCATAGTAAAGGAAATCAGTCTTACTGTTCATTGGAAGGACTGATGTTGAAGGTGAAATTGCAGTACTTGGTCACCTGATGCAAAGAGCTGACTGATTTCAAAAGCCCTGATGCTGGGAAAGGTTGAGGATGGGTGGGGAAAGGGATGGCAGAGGATGAGATGGTTAAATGGCATCACCGACTCAGTGGACATAAGTTTTGGTAAACCCCAGGAATTCCTGATGTACAGTGAGTTCTGGCTTGCTGCAATCCATGGTGTCACAAGGAGTCAGACACAACTGAACTGAAAGTACATATATCTCTATATCTATATAATATTTATGTGTCATATATATATATATATATATATATATATGAAAAAGTGAAAGTGTTTGTGGCTTAGTGGTGTCCGACTATTTGCAACCCCATTAAGTCTAGCTCACTTAGTTCCTCTTTTCATGGAATTCTCCAGTTAAGAACACTTTGTATAGATAATTGGACACAAAGTCTACACACACACACACACACACACACACACACACACACACACACACACACATATAGACATACACACACAAAGAGTGAAAGATTACTGAGCCCTTGTTATTGTTCAGTCACTCAGTTTTGTCTGACCCTTTGAGACCCCATGGATTGTAACATGTCAGGATTCCCTGTTTCACTGTCTCCTGGAGTCTGCTCAAACTCATATCCATTTAGTCAGTGATATCATCCAACCATCTCATCCTCTGTTGCCCCCTTCTCTTCCTGCCTTCAATCTTTCCCAGCATCAGGGTCCAATGGGTCAGCTCTTCATTCCAGGTAGCCAAAATATTGAATCTTCAGCTTCAGGATCAATTCTTCCAATGATTATTCAGGATTGATTTCCTTTATAATTGATTGATTTCCTTTATAATCTGTTTGTTGTGCAAGGGACTCTCAAGAGTCCTCAAGCAACACAGATCGAAAGCATCAATTCTTCAGCATTCAGCCTTCTTTATGTTCCTATTCTCACAAGCAAATAAAATCTTTCCACTTTTGACAACATGAATGAATCTAAAATATTACGTTACACTAAATGCATCAGACTGGGAAGAAAAACACTGCATAATTTCACTTATATGTGATATTAAAAAATGCAAATATAACAAAACAGAAGCAGACTCATAGACACAGAGAACAGACATGTGACTGCCTGAGGAGAGGAGGAGGAAGAAGGGAAAAATAAGTTGAGAGAAATTAATAGGTACAGACTTCCAGTTGCAAAATAAATGAGTCATGGATATGAAATAACAATGTGGAGAATACAGTCAATAATTAAGTCATATCTTTGCACAGTGACAGGTTGTAACTGGACATTGTGAAATATATAGATATGTGAAATCAGTATGCTGTGCATCAGGAATTAACTTTGTTTTATAAGCCAGTTAAACTTCAAAAACAAGCAAACAGACAACAAACTAATAGAAAAGGAGATTAGATTTGTAGTTATAAGAGTAGAATACAGAGTGAGAGGAAATGTCAATTTTCTAGTTATAAAATGAATTCCTATGAATATAATGTGTAACATGATTAATATAATTAATAGTGCTCCATGTTAAATATGAAAGTTGTAAAGAAAGTGAATTTTAAAAGTTCCCCTTACAAGTGAATTATTTTTCTGTTTATTTATTTTGTATCTTTATGAGATGACAGATGCTAATTAAAATTCTTTTAGTAATCATTTCATGATATATGCAAACCAAATCATTCTGCTGTAAACCTTAAACTTACATGTTAATAAAATTCAAATAAAAAAGTAATAATGCAGAATATGTTATTTTTCATTATGAATTTGTTAGAATTCACCTGCTAAGCTGAGCTATAATAATGAGTCACACACACACACACACACACACACACACACACACACACACAAACATTGTATAGGATAAATAACCTGGACAGCCAAAACAAATTTGAAAGAAGAAATGTCACTGGCCAAAATTTATATCTTGAAAAACTAAAATCCAAAAGCAAAGGAAACCAGTGGCAAGGAAAAGAAATAAAACAGTAAGGGTCAGAGCAGGAATTAATAAAACAAAACCAAAAACTATTCAGAAATATTTATGAAATCTGGTGCCTTAATAAAAATAAATAAATAAAAGATAAAAATGTAAGATCATTGTGTTCCACATAGATATCTAGCTTTCCCAACACTGGTGAAAAGGCCATCTTATCCCTACATTGTCACCCTTGTCAAAAATCATTTGACCACGTATTGGAGGACTTAATTTCGGGCTTTGCAGTAAGTTCTAAAATCAGGAAGTGAGTCTTCCAACTTTGACCTTTTTCAAAATTGTTTTGGTTATCCAGGATCCATTAATATACTAAAGTAATTTTAGAATGATATTTTTTATCTTTGCAAAATAATCATTCAGTTCAGTTCACTCAGTCGTGCCCGACTCTTTGCGACCCCAAGAATTGCAGCACGCCAGGCCTCCCTGTCCATCACCAACTCCTGGAGTTCACTCAAACTAGCATCCATTGAGTCAGTGATGCCATTCAGCCATCTCATCCTCTGTCGTTCCCTTCTCCTCCTGCCCCCAATCCCCCCAGCATCAAAGTCTTTTCCAATCAGTCAACTCTTAGCATGAAGTGACCAAAGAACTGGAGTTTCAGCTTTAGCATCATTCCTTCCAAAGAAATAACAGGGCTGATCTCCTTCAAATGGGTTGGATCTCCTTGCAGTCCAAGGGACTCTCAAGAGTCTTTTCCAACACCACAGTTCAAAAGCATCAATTCTTCGGCTCTCAGCCTTCTTCACAGTCCAACTCTCACATACATACATGACCACAGGAAAAACCATAGCCTTGACTAGACGGACCTTTTGTTGGCAAAGTAATGTCTCTGCTTTTGAATATGCTATCTAGGTTGGTCATAACTTTTCTTCCAAGGAGCAAGCATCTTTTAATTTCATGGCTGCATTCACCATCTGCAGTGATTTTGGAGACCCCCAAAATAAAGTCTGACACTGTTTCCACTGTTTCCCCATCCATTTCCCATAAAGTGATGGGACTGGATGCCTTGATCTTCATTTTCTGAATGTTGAGCTTTAAGCCAACTTTTTCACTCTCTTCTTTCACTTTCCTCAAGAGGTTTTTTAGTTCCTCTTCACTTTCTGCCATAAGGGTGGTGTCATCTGCATATTATTGATATTTCTCCTGGCAATCTTGATTCCAGATTGTGTTTCTTCCAGTCCAGGGTTTCTCATGATGTACTCTGCATATAAGTTTAATAAGCAAGGTGACAATATACAGCCTTGACTTAATCCTGTTCCTATTTGGAACTAGTCAGTTGTTCCATGTCCAGTTCTAACTGTCTCTTCCTGACTTGCATTCAGATATCTCAAGAGGCAGGTCAGGTGATCTGGTATTCCCATCTTTCTCAGAATTTTCTAAAGTTTATTGTGATCTACACATTCAAAGGCCTTGGCATAGTAAATAAAGCAGAAATACACGTTTTTCTGGAACTCTCTTGCTTTTTCCATGATCTATTGGATGTTGGCAATTTGATCTCTGGTTCCACTGCTTTTTCTAAAACCAGCTTGAACATCTGGGAGTTCACGGTTAACGTATTACTGAAGTTTGGCTAGGAGAATTTTGAGCATTACTTTGCTAGTGTGTGAGATGAATGCAATTATGCGGTAGTTGGCATTGTCTTTCTTTGGGATTGAAATGACAACTGACCTTTTCCAGTCCTGTGGCCACTGCTGAGTTTTCCAAGTTTGCTGGCATATTGAGTGCAGCACTTTCACAGCATCATCTTTCAGGATTTGAAACAGCTCAATTGGAATTCCCCCACCTCCTTTGTTCATAGTGATGCTTTGTTCATAGTGATGCTTTCTAAGGCCCACTTGACTTCACATTCCAGGATGTCTGACACTACATGAGTGATCAAACCATCATGATTATCTGGGTCATAAAGATCTTCTTTGTACAGTTCTTCTGTATATTCTTGCCACCTCTTCTTAATATCTTCTGCTTCTGTTGGGTCCATACAATTTCTGTCCTTTATCGAGCACATCTTTGCATGAAATGTTCCCTTGATATCTCTAATTTTCTTGAAGAGATCTCTAGTCTTTCCCGTTCAGTTGTTTTCCTCTATTTCTTTGCATTGATCACTGAAGAAGGTTTTCTTATCTCTTCTTACTTCTCAGAAATATACAGTAAACAAAAACATTTCTTTAATGTATTTTTTGACTTTGAAACAGAAACCATCCTTCAAAGAAATCATAATTATACAAAAAAGAAAGATGTTTAAACTTGTTAGATTTATAGCACAACAGATGGCAGATTGAAGAGTAGAAGTCATTTTAGTTGATAAATAGGGAAGACCAGAAAAAAAATTATATACATACATATATATATGTTTTCCTCTTGTCTTGACATGGTCTGTGGATATGCCAATTTGAAGGTCTTTTACAAAAATAAATAGGGATGGCTTCATACAATTTCTCATGTTGACTTAACCACTTTAAAATGTATGCCCTTTGTTTTTGATAGTTTGATCATATATTTTTTGGTTCATTTGAGGAAATAAATATACAGAACTCAGCATACCATAGCAATTACCATCCTTCCTAGTATCATACATTTTCCACTGCTCCTGAATTTCTCTGTCATTGAGTAATATAATTACTATACTGGGTGTTCTTTTTTTTTTTTTTGCAAGTTATTCTTCATCTCCTGTTTTACATTGCAGTTGAAAATATGCTATATATTTAAAAAATTATCAGTGTAAATTGTATATATCCAGTTTGCTTATTTTTAAGAGTGAATAATAATATTTTCTTAATAGTATGATTTCAATCTGTGTAGTCATTTATACAGATTATATAAGAGGGCTTTTACTATTAAAATCAAGGAATGATTAAACAAACTAAGGATTAGAAACAGAAAACTGTAAAGTACTACATGAATATAAGGTTTAAATCTGTTCCTGCAGTTAATACTTACATGTGTGTGTGATTAGTCACTCTGGCGTGTCCAGGTATTTGTAACACCATGGGCTGCCACTCCTCAGGCTCCTCTTTCCATGAAATTTTCCAGGCAAGTGTACTGGAGTGGGTGGTCAATTCCTCCTCCATACTAGTCATATACATGCTTGTAATTTTAATAGTAATCATTTAAATAATTTTCTGAGAAAATTTAGATTCTGTAACTTGAAAAATTAACACATTTGCATTATTCTATAATGCATAATGTTGAAGATATATAAAAGAGTAATTTTGCTAAACTAAAATTTTAACCAGATATGCCCTCAAAATCACTTTAAGACAAATCAATTATCATAATTGTTTAATAGTTTTTTTCTAATTAAAAAAATAATAATAGTATACACCAGAATAAAATATGAGGTTGGTGGACTGTTATATTTAATGCCCTCTTCTTGTTGCCTTTGTAGTCTTCTGTGACACTGACTTTTTGTATCTTTTATGGGGCAAATATACTCTAACAAGCACAAGTTTTTGCCTTATTATGGGGGAGGCCAATTAGGTAAAGTTGAAACATTTTGCCACTTTTAAATTAATATGTTCTATTTCAATACAAAATGGGCTAACTAGTTGCCATGAAAATGTGCATAAACAATGAATTTTTTTTTTTAATTTCAAGGTCAGTTTTTGGGATCCAACTGTTTTCAAATATCTGTTTTTGAGGTTAACACAAACAACCAGAAGATAAGTTAATGAATGTTATTATGGAAGAAAGCATCAGTTCTTAAGGGAATGTAAGGCTTTACTCATCTCTACATAGGAAAGGACAGAATTAAAAAAAGAAATATTTCATTTCAGCATGAGTAGAATGACTAGAAGACAAAAGAGATCTTTTTGAGATCAAACCAAATCTAAGCCAATACACACATTCACAAATACAGTTAGACAGGACCATCTCTAATTGGCTTAAGCATGCAATTTAAGTTTAATCACACAATTTGTTTTTCCCTAGTCACCTCTCCCACACATACCTCAGCAAACTCAGCAACCCAGAAAAACATAAATGTGAATAGATAGATGAGAGATAGAAGATAGACTAAGTGTGTATATTCATAATTAGTACATATACAGTAGAAACAGATATACATAGTGTATATATATATGTATATATATGTGTATATATATATATATATATATATATATATATATATATATACTGAACTGAACTGAACTGCTAAAGAAAACCTACCTATTCTTCAACTGGCCCATTCTTCCATTACCCTGCTCATGGTTTGATTCATTTATGTGGACCAGATAATACAGACTCTAGCAGGGTGCTAGCAAAAGCCAACACTGCTGCCCTTTCTCCTGTGCGGGTATCCCTGAATTTCCACTTTAGAAAAATGTTTTGAGAGTGAAATTAGCAGCTCCAAGTTGGGGACAATTTGCATGAAGAAGGACACACATTTTTTCTTGTAGCAAACCTAACTTTACAGTATATTATGTGCACCTTTGGCCTTATCTGTTGGCATCACTGGTACCAGATGTTAGCACAATACCAGTATTCCATCCAATTTGATCAAATTTATCCTGGTGATATGCTTAAGAACATAGAAAAAAATAATATGAAGTCGCTCAGTCATGTCTGACTCTTTGCGACCCCTAGAACAGTAGCCTACACCAGGCTTCTCCATCCATGGGATTTTCCAGGCAAGAGTACCAGAGTGGGTTGCCATTTCCTTCTCAAGGGGATCTTTCCGACCCAGAGATTGAACTCAGGCTTGGGTCTCCCACCATGCTTGCAGACGCTTTAATCTCTGAGCTGAATACAGAGTCAATATATATTATGCTAAACTTTCACTCAGCTTATTGTAAAAGTTAATGTACAAATTATTTTTAAGGAAAATAAACAAAGAAACCTGATATTTTGAAGAGGTTAAGTGTGTGTGTATGTAAAGTAAATACATGTGAGTGTGTGCATAGTGGCAAGACACTTCATTTTCCAACTTATTTTTTAACTTTTCTAAGGAAAGAAAGAAAATGAAACGTTTTACAGTCCTTCAAGCTTACATTTTCTTACCTTTGTGTAAACAGCATGCCTAAATTCATGTGTGTTTTCAGGTAATCTTATAAATTTGGCCAAAAAATGGAGATGCGATTTTGAAGTTGCTCCTCAAGATTGTTGAATATTTGTAAATTGGAATCCTCCACTTTTCAGGATATATATATTTCATTTGAAGAAAACAGTAAATAATAATACTCTCTCTCTCTCTCTCTCTCTCTCTCTCTCTCTCTATATATATATATATATATATATATATATATAATCTATGTTTTAAAGGAAAGAATCCAGTTCATTACTCTGAGATTATGAAGGGGATGCTTTCAATCTCCAAGCATTTTACTAATATTGTAGAAGTCTTAAACAAAGAGTTTTGTCAATGTTTATTTTTGTGCATTCCCATTAATTTTATTTATTGCCTCTCCAAATATAATGTATATGCCTATGTTCCTTTCTCTCTGTTTTTAAAATTGCATGGTTCTAAGCTAGTCTTTAAATATAAATTCTGAATATTCTTATCAACCGAATCTTGAAATATTCCAGAAGAAATGAATAAATCACTTTGTATTAAGACTGAGGAAACATCTCTTCAGATCAATCAATTTGCTACTAAAATGACTTCTGTGATAAAAGTAAATAATTATTAAAATAATAACTATGGTTAAGAAGCATACTTGAGAAAATAAAGAAGTATTCCATTTTTTGCTTTCAAAGTTTGAATCAAAGCTAAACACTTTCTGAAAGACTAGACATTCCACCAGAATTGCAGGAAGTGTCTTCTGCAATTAGTACCACCCTCAAATAACCACTATTTTTGTACAAAATTTTAAACTTTCATCCTGAAAATAATGATATTAGCTCAATGTATTTCTGCTAGTTTCTTTAATCATCCTGACCTCTCTGTAAAAAACTTGCATATAGTTTTAAATAATTTAATATGTGTGTTTGTAGTACAGTTTCATACTAACTGATTCAGACAATTACTATGACTTGTATGTAGAAAAATGTATATGAAGAAGACATCCAATTTCTAATTAAGCAGTCCATGTTGAGGTGGTCTGCCAGATATGAATTAGTCCTAAGGGCATTGACAAAAAGATATTGGTTTTAGAATATTCGTCGTGTCCATATTCTCATAGTCAGGGAATTATTTAACAAAATTCTGGCACAATTCTTCTGCTGTGAGCAAGCGTGGTGCTTGCTCTCCTTACTTGTTTTTCAACATTATTAACAGTTAAGTGGGTGCATCTATCCATACTTTAGCCCTGAGGAGTAATTCTAATCAAAGAATTTTAGAAGAGATAATCAAAGGCAGTGATACATACCAAGTGTGAAAGGAAATTTCTAGTAGGTGGAAACTTTCTAAACATTTCTAAGCATTTTATCATGAGGATTAGGCCACCTAAAAGGGTATTTTATATATACTTTTCCATTTTCCTCCAGATCCTAAATAAGGACTTAAAAGTCCTGGAAGATTTGGTGCTATTCTGCATCCAATAATTGCAAAGATTCCTCTATACATATGCTATGTTTCATCTATATATATGCTACATTTCCTATATATGTCCTATATATCTTATGTCTATATGCATGTATATTCTATATTCTATGCATACATGTATATAGACATAGAATACATATATCCGAAAGTCTTTTCAATACTCTGACATTGATATTTTCAATTTAATCATTTAGAAGTATTTTCTTCTTACCTCCTGAATTATTCCAGGCCACCCTACTGCTGGGCAGGTTTTAAAGAATTGATCTTTAGAAAAATAGAATTATAGCAATCCAATATGGAATGAATTGGTATGACAGGAAACATTAACAGCAGCATTGGTGAACTGGACAAAAGAGGCAAGGACAGTAAGTTACACAATGAATATATTTGAAAATGGATTTGAATTTTTGCCCTTTTAAAAACTTTGCTCCAAGTTCTCATTACAAATGAATAATAGCAGTCATCATTATAGAGTGATTGTTTGAAACACAGATTGGAAATCATTTTAATACTAACAAAGAAGTTAATCAAGTATAATTTACTTTTCATTAATGAAATTTAAAACATTCAGTCTTTACTGAATGCTGATAGACTGATTGAAAGTATTAAAAGCACTGTATTACTCCTCCTTTAATTAAAAAAAAAACAAATAACTTTACCTGATATACAGTTTTATAATTACAGAAATTTTTAAGAGTATATGATAAAAGAAAGATATGTGTTAAGATTTAATATTTACATGAAGTTGAACTACTTCAAGTATAATAGATCAAATTTAGATAAAATATACTTTTGTAAAATATAGTGACTACCAATTGAAAGTCAATTTAAACTGCCAATTGTTCTGAGATATACATTTTTAAATTTTGAAAGTTATTTATTGTATAATATTGAGAAGCAAGTAATATGTTAGGAACAACCATATTTACTATTATTTGTATTAGTGAGTAAAACATTAGAAGGTAAAACTTACCTAATTAAAAGTATTGACAACTGAATGTTAATTTTTTAATTCATTAATTAATTTATATTGGAGGCTAATTACTTTACAATATTGTGGTGGTTTTTGCCATACATTGACATGAATAACCCACAAGTATACATGTGTTTCCCCATCCTGAATCTCCCTCCCAACTCCCTACCCATCCAACCCCTCTAGGTTGTCCCAGAGCACCAACTTTGAGTGCCCTGTTTCATGCACTGAACTTGCACTGGCCGTCTATTTTACATATGTTAATATACATGTTCCAATAATATCTCTCAAGTCGTCCCACCCTTGCCTTCTACAACATAGTCCCAAAAGTCTGTTCTTTACATCTGTGTCTCTTTTGCTGTTTTGCATATAAGGTCATCATTAACAACTCTCTAATTGCTATATGTATATATATATGTGTGTGTGTGTTAATTTAATGTACTGATGTTTCTCTTTTTGGCCCACTTCACTGTATAATATGCTCCAGTTTCATCTACCATATTAGAACTGATTCAAATGTGTTCTTTTTTATAAATAATACTCCATTGTGTGTACGTACCACAACTCCCTTATCGATGGGCATTTAGGCTGCTTCTATGTCCTAGCTGTTTAAACAGTAATTAACAGCTACAATGAATGTTGGGATACATGTGTCTTTTTCAGTTATGGTTTCTTCAGTGTGTGTGACAAGCAGGGGGATTGTTGGGTCGTATGGCAGTTCTATTTTCAGTTTTTTAAGCAATCTCCTCATTGTTCTCCATAATGGCTGTGCTAGTCTGCATTCCCACCAACAGTGTAAGAGGATTCCTTTTTCTCCACACCCTCTCCAGCATTTATTGTTTGTAGGCTTTTTGATCACAGCCATTCTGAATGGCATGAGATGGTACCTCATTGTGGTTTTGATTTGCATGTCTCTAATAATGAGTAATGTTGAGCATCTTTTCATGTATTTAGCCATCTGTATGTCTTCTTTGCAGAAATGTCTGTTTAGTTCTTTGGCCAATTTTTTTTTATTAGGTTATTTATTCTTGTGCAATTCAGATTCATGAGCTGCTTGTATATATTGTATATCAACTATTTGTCAGCTGTTTCATTTGCTATTATTTTATCCAATTCTGAAGGATGCCTTTTCACCTTCTTTATAGTTTCCTTCATTGTGTTTTGCCTATGTTTTCCTCTAGGAGTTTTATAGTTTCTGGTCTTACACTTTTAGATCATAAATCCATTTTGAGTTGTATGGTGTTAGAAAGTGTTCTGGTTTCATTTCTCTACAAGTGGTTGACCAGTTTTCCCAGCACCACTTGTTAAAGAGATTGTCTTTAGTCTATTGTATATTCTTGCCTCCTTTGTAGAAGATAAGGTGTCCATGTTGCTGCTGCTGCTAAGTGGCTTCAGTCGTATCCAACTCTCTGCGACCCCATAGATGGCAGCCCACCAGGCTCCCCCATCCCCCGGATTCTCCAGGCAAGAACACTGGAGTGGGTTGCCAATAGGTTCATGGATTTATCTATGGGATTTATATTTTGTTCCATTGTTCTATATTTCTGTCTTTGTGCTAGTACCATGCTCTCTTGATAACTGTGGCTTTGTAGCAGAGTCTAAAGTCAGGCAGGTTGATTCCTCTAGTTCCATTCTTCTTTCTCAAGATTGCTTTGGCTATTCGAGGTTTTTTGTATTTCCATACAAATTGTGAAATTATTCGTTCTAGCTCTGTGAAAAATACTGCTGGTAGCTTAATAGGGATTGCATTGAATCTGTAGATTGCTTTGGGTAGTATACTCATTTTCACTTTATTGATTCTTCCAATCCATGGACATGGTCTGTTTCTCCATCTATTAGTGTCCTCTTTGATTTCTTTCACTAGTCTGTTATAGTTTTCTATATATAGGTCTTTAGTTTCTTTAGGTAGATATATTCCAAAGTATTTTATTCTTTTCATTGCAATGATGAATGGAATCATTTCCCTAGTTTCTTTTTCTACTTTCTCATTATTAGTGTATAGGAATTCAAGGGATACAGAAAATCTTAACAGACCCATCACATGCATAGACATTGAAACTGTAATCAGAAATCTTCCAGCAAACAAACAAACAAACAAAAAACAAACCCAGGTCCAGACAGCTTCACAGCTGAATTCTACCAAAAATTTAGAGAAGAGCTAACACTTATCCTAGTCAAACTCTTCCAGAAAATTGCACAGGAAGGTAAACTTCCAAACTCATTCTATGAGGCCACCATCACCCTAATACCGAAACCGGACAAAGATGTCACAAAAAAAGAAAACTATAGGCCAACATCACTGATGAACATAGATGCAAAAATCCTTAACAAAATTCTAACAATCAGAATCCAACAACACATTAAAAAGACCATACACCATGATCAAGTGGGCTTTATCCCAGGGATGCAAGGATTCTTCAATCAATCAATGTAATTCATCACATTAACGAATTGAAAAGTAAAAGCCATATGATTACCTCAATAGATGCAGAGAAAGCCTTTGACAAAATTCAGCATCCATTTATGATAAAAACTCTCCAGAAAGCAGGAATAGAAGGAACATACCTCAACATAATAAAAGCTATATATGACAAACCCACAGCAAACATTATCCTCAATGGTGAAAAATTAAAAGCATTCCCCCTAAAGTCAGGAACAAGACAAGGGTGCCCACTTTCACTGCTACTATTCAACATAGTTTTGGAAGTTTTGACCACAGCAATCAGAGCAGAAAAAGAAATAAAAGGAATCCAAATTGGAAAAGAAGTAAAACTCTCACTTTTTGCAGATGACATGATCCTCTACATAGAAAACCCTAAAGACTCCACCAGAAAATTGCTAGAGCTAATCAATGAATATAGTAAAGTTGCTGGATATGAAATCAACACACAGAAATCCCTTGCATTCCTTATTTGTCTCTTATCACAGTTTTTGATACAAAGTATATTTTATCTGGTATGAGTATTGCTACTTCTGCTTTCTTTTTGTCCCTATTTCCATGAAATGTCTTTTCCAGCCTTTCACTTTTAGTCTGTATGTGTCCCTAGATTTGAGGTGGGTTTCTTGTAGACAGCATATATAGGGGTCTTGTTTTTGTATCCATCAGCCCATCATTGTCTTTTTGTTGGAAGATTTAACCCATTTACATTTAAGGTAACTATTGATAAATATGAACCTGTTATCATTTACTTTGCTGTTTTGGGCTCATTTTTATAAATGAAACCCCAAACTCTTTACTGTGTTTTCTGGCAAGAGGAGATCCTTTATCATTTGTTGAAGAGTTGGTGTTGTGATGCTGAATTATCTCAGCTTTTGCTTGCCTATAAAACTTTTGATTTATCTTTCATATCTGAATGAGATCCTTGCTAGGTTGAGTAATCTTGGTTGTAGCATTTTTTTCTCTCTCTCTTTCATTACTTTAAGTGTGTCCTGTCATTCTCTTTTGGCCTGAAGAATTTCTATTGAAAGATCAGCTGTTACATTTATGTGGATCCCTTGTGTGTTTGTTGCTTTTCCCATGCTGCTTTCAATATTTGCTCTTTATGTTTGATCATTGTTAGTTTACTTGATATGTGTCTTGGGGTGTTTAGCCCTGGGTTTATCCTGTTTGGGACTCTCTAGTTTTCTTAGACTTGGTTGGTTGTTTCCTGCCACATACTAGGGAAATTTTTGACTGTTATCTCCTCAAGTATTTTCCTATGCCCTCTCTTTTCATTTTCTTCTTCTGGACACCTATGATTGAAATGTTGGGGTGTTTAACATTGTCCCAGAGGTCTCTGAGATTGTCTACATTTCTTTAATTCTTTTTTTTTCTTCTCTGCTTCATTGAATTCCATCATTCTATTTTCCACTTCACTTCTCCTCTCTTCTGCCTTTGTTATTCTACTATTGGTTCTCCCCAGAGTGCTTTTAATCTCAATTATTGGATTATTTATTATTGATTGATTCTTCTTTATTACTTCTAAGTCCTTGTTAAACATTTCTTGCAATTTCTCAATGCTTAACTTTAGTCTATCTGTAACTCCAGTTTCTTTTCAGGATTTTGGATCTTTTTTACTATAATTATTCTGAAAATTTTTTTTAGGTAGACTCCCTATCTCCTCTTCTTTTGTTTGGTTTGATGGGTTTTTAGCATGTTCCTTAACCTGCTGAATATGTCTATGCCTTTCATTTTGTTTAGGTTATTGTTTTGGGGGTGCTCTTTCTGCATGCTGGAAGTTCATAGTTCTTCTTAATTGTGGAGTCTGCTCTCTGTGTGTGGGGTGGAACTAGTGGTTTGTTAAGGTTTCCTGTTTAGGGGAGCTTGTATCTGTGTTCTGGTGTGTGGAGCTGGATCTATTCTCTCTGGAGTGCAATGAAGTATCCAGTAGTGTGTTTTGGGGTGTTAATGGGTTTGGTATAGCTTTGGACAGCCTGTCTTTGAATGTCCAGGGCTTTCTTACTGTTTTGCTGTATAATTAGCATGATGTGACTTGCAGTGAATCTCGCTGGCTCTTGAGTGGAATTTGATTTCATTGTAGTGTGGAGACATTTAGGTGAACTCTTGTCTATACTGAAATACTGATTTTGGTCAACACGAAAATCAGATTAATTATATTCTTTGCAGCGAAAAATGGAGAAGCTCCATACAGTCAGCAAAAACAAGATGGGATCCTGACTACGGTTCAAATCATAAACTCCTTAATGCCAAGTTCAGACTTAAATTGAAAAAAGTAGGGAAAACCACTAGACCATTCAGGTATGACTTAAATAAAACCCCTTACTGCTACACACTGGAAGTGACAAATAGGTTCAAGGGATTAAACCTGGTAGACAAAGTGTCTGAAAAACCTATGAATGGAGGTTCATGACATTGTACAGGAAGCAGTGATCAAAACCATTTCCAAGAAAAACAAATGAAAAAGGCAAAATGGTTTTCTGAGGAGGCCTTACAAAAGGCTATGAAAGGAGGAGAAAAGAAAGACAAAGAAGAAAAAGAAATATATACTCACTAGAATGCGGAGTTCCAACAAATAGCAAGGAGAGATAAGAAAGCCTTCCTCAGTGATTAATGCAAAGAAATAGAGGAAAACAATAGTTTGGGAAAGATTAGAAATATTTTAAAGAAAATTAGACATATCAAGGTAACATTTCAGGCAAATATGGGCACAAAAAAGGACAGAAATGTTGTGGACCTAACAGAAACAAAACAAAATATTAAGAAGAGGTGGTAAGAATACACCCAAATTAAAAAAATCCAAATAAGAAAATGAGTATGTCAAGGCTGTATATTGTCATCCTGCTTATTTAACTTATATGCAGACTACATCATGAGAAACGCAGGGCTGGAAGAAGCACAAGCTGGAATCAAGATTGCTGAGAGAAATATCAATAACCTCAGACATATAGATGACCACCACCCTTATGGCAGAAAGTGAAGAGGAACTAAAAAGCCTCTTGATGAAAGTAAAAGAGGAGAGTGGAAAAGTTGGCTTAAAGCTCAACATTCAGAAAACGAAGATCATGGCATCTGGTCCCATCATCTCATGGGAAATAGATGGGAAACAGTGGAAACCATGTCAAACTTTATTTTAGGGGGCTCCAAAATCACTTCAGATGGTGATTGCAGCCATGAAATTAATACACTTACTCCTTGGAAGAAAAGTTATGACCAACCCAGATAGTATATTGACCAGCAGAGACATTACTTTGCCAACAAAGGTCCGTCTATTTAATGCTATGGTTTTTCCAGTGGTCATGTATGGATGTGAGAGTTGGACTGTGAAGAAAGCTGAACGCCAAAGAACGGAAGCTTTTGAACTGTGGTATTGAAGAACTCTTGAGATTCTCTTGGACTGCAAGGAGTTCCAATCAGTCCATTCTAAAAGAGATCAGTCCTGAGTGTTCTTTGGAAGGACTGATGCTAAAGCTGAAACTCCACTACTTTGGTCACCTCATGCAAAAAGTTGACTCATTGGAAAAAAAAACCCGGATGCTGGGAGGGATTAGGGGCAGGAGGAGAAGAGGAAGACAGGGGTGAAATGGCTGGATGGCATCACCAACTCGGTGGACATGAGTTTGCATGAACTCTGGGAGTTGGTGATGGATGGACAGGGAGGCCTGGTGTGCTTCAATTCATGGGGTCACAAAGAGCTGGACATGACTGAGTGACTGAAGTGAACTGATACAAAAAAAAAAAGAAAGAAAGAAAGAAAGAAAGAAAGAAAAACCCTCATGACTCAGATAATCACAATGGCGTGACCACTTGCCGGGGTCCAGCCCCGGTGGATCCAGGGTGATTCGAAGGTGGGGGGACGGAGTCGGCATCTTTGGAAAAATACATATTTAATCAGATATAGAGAGATTAGAAATGGATAGTGTAGTAGAAAGGTTAGTGGAGAAAAGGAGGCTGAATAACTTGGATTACGTGGAATAGCATCCATGCTCCAGATGGGAATTCAGACAGAAAAACTGGGAGCAAGAGAGAAGCGACATGGGGGAATCAGTATTTCCGGAAACTGATCCGATTTTTTTTTATTTTTGGGTTTGCTTATATACCTTTTGTTACACATAGGGATGAATACAGAGTCACATGGGGGTCAGCAGTCCTGACCTTTGTCAAAATCAGGTGCTTCACATAAATGTATTTAAAAAAAAAAAGGTCTTAGGGATATTACATCATCTTCTGGCCATGAGTGAGACCTGCTTACATTTTATGATCCTTTCTTTCTGATAACCAAAAAAACTTATTTCTTCCAAGAGTGTTTTTTCTTAAACCAGGCACCACCCTCCAAATAAAGTTACATTCCTATAGGGTGAGGGTGTAGTGAGTTACAAGCAAGAAAGGAATTTATTTAACCCAAGGTTAACATGATTAGTCGTAAAGGTTAACACTTATTTCTCCTATATGCTTAAAGGTTAATACTTATTTCTCCTATATGTTAGTTATATTCATTATAAGGGTAGGGAACATGGAGATTTAGCAGCAAACATCAACCCAACAAATGAAAATCCTTTCACTGATGCTCCCCTTAAGATCTATTTAGTCTTAAGATATGATAAAGTTACATTATTACACAGCAAGGACACAGTGATATATAACAAAGTACAGTGATCTATTACAAAAGAGAAAATCCATTAACTCAAAAAGTCTAGTATTGCTAACATCAAAAACTACTCTATTTCCTTTGCTATACTCCAAATACATTGATTAATATATTCCCAAGTTCCTAAGGATATGGAGGCCTGGCGGCAATCATTGACTCAACAAGAAGAAAAGTCCTATGCTAATTAAGACTCTCAAAATACTCCAAAACTCTGTGCTGTTTATTGTTGAGAGGTAGTAAACAATCATGTGGCAGGAGTATGGATAATCCTGTCACACAAGCTAGTCTGTCAGCAGAGAGGTTTGACCTGAGACATCCTTGTCCCACCCAGAGCAGGGAATCAGCAGCAATTATTGACACAACAAATGAAGAGACCCTTCACCAATATAATTCCTAACCAACTATACTAATAATTTTAACTCCCCAAAATAATTTGCCTTTAGTAAGTCTAAAACATCTCGTGCCTCTCAGGTTGGGAGGCTGTAAGCAATCACATGTGGCCGGACAAACCTATACAGGTGGGCTAGATAACCTTCAGAAGAGTCCGTAAGCTGAAACACTCTTGTCACGCCCAAGAATTTTTATTGCCTTGGAGCTGCACGTTTACTCCTTCTCAGAGAGAAACGGTTATGGGGGAGAGCCCCCGTAAAGTCAGAGGTGTAGGTGAGAGCATAAAACAGACTCTGGTTTTGGGGTTAGATGCTCGGGAACATTGGGTTTCCTGAGGCTTGATCACGCCTTTGCGTATGCCAAGCCTCGTTCCTCATGACCTTTGCCATGGGCGGAATTCCTCACGCTGGCCCCCGGCAACCACTCACCTAGAGCCAGACATCCTGAAATGTGAATTCAAGTGGGCCTTAGGAAGCATCACTATGAACAAAGTTAGTGGAGCTGATGGACTTCCAGTTGAACTCTTTCAAATCCTAAAAGATGATGTTGTGAAAGTGCTGCACTCAATATGCCAGCAAATTGGAGAATTATCTTGTGGCACTGGCCACAAGACAGGAAAAGGTCAGTTTTCATTCCAATCCCAAAGAAAATTAATGCCAAAGAATGCTCAAACTACCTACAAAACTTCACTCATTTCACATGCTAGGAAAGTAATGCTCAACATTCTCCAAGACAGGCTTCAGCAGTATGTGAATCATGAATATCCAAATGTTCAGGCTGGTTTTAGAAAAGACAGAGGAACCAGAAATCAAATTGCTCACATCCGTTGGATCATAGAAAAAGCCAGAGTATTCCAGAAAATCATCTAGTTCTGCTTTATTAAATATGCCAAAGTCTTTGACACTGTGGATCACAATAAACTGCAAATTTCTGAAAGAGATGGGAATAACAGACCACCTGACCTGCCTCCTGAGAAATCTGTATGTAGGTCTAGAAGCTACAGTTAGAACTGAACATGAAACAACTGACTAGTTCCAAATGGGTAAAGAGTACATCAAAGCTTGTATTATCACTCTGCTTATTTAACTTACATATAAAGCATATTATGCAAAATGCTGAACTGGATGAAGCACAAGCTGGAATCAAGATTGCCGGGAGAAATATCAATAACCTCAGATATGCCAATGATAACACTCTTATGGCAGAAAATGAAGAACTAAAGAGTTTCTTGATGAAAGTGAAAGAGGAGAGTGAAATAGTTGGTTTAAAACTCAGCATTCAGAAAACCAAGATCATGTCATCTGGTCCCATCACTTCTTGGCAAATAGATGGAAAAACAATGGAAACAGTGAGAACCTTTATTTTTTTTGGCTCTGAAATCACTGCAGATGGTGATTGCAGCAATGAAATTAAAAGATGTTTCCTCCTTGGAAGAAAAGTTATGACCAACCTAGACAGCTTAATAAAAAGCAAAAGACATTACTTTGCCAACAAATGTCCATCTAATCAAAGCTATGGTTTTCCCAGTAGTCATTTATGGATGTAAGAGCTGAACTATAAAGAATGTGAGTACTGAATAACTGATGCTTTTGAACTGTGATGTTGGAGAAGACTCTTGAGAGTCCCTTGAACAGCAAGAATATCCAACTAGTCCATCCCAAAGGAAATCAGTCCTGAGTATCCATTGGAAGGACCAATGTTGACAATGATACTCCAGTACTTTGGCCACCTGATGCGAAGAGCTGACTCATTGGAACAGACCCTGGTGCTGGGAAAGATTGAAGGCAGAAGAAGAAAGGGACGAGAGAGGATGAGATGGTTGCATGGCATACCTGACTCAATGGAATGAGTTTAAGTAAACCCCAGGAGTTGGTGATGGATATGAAGCCCTGGCATGCTGTAGTCCATGGGGTCACACAGAATCCAACATGATAAGAGTGACTGAACTCAACTGAACTTGTCTTAATTTTCATTGCAGTCAGGAGTTCTCTGATGTTTTAAAGTTTTCAAGTTAGGCCTCCTGTCTGTATGAATCAGTTTTTCTCTTACAGTAGCTTCATGACTTCTCCATCCATACAGCATAGAAGTAAAAATCACTAGGTTATTAATAAAACTGTTATCTACAGGCAGGAATAGCCAGAGAGAGAGAGAGAGAGAAGATAAGAGGGAATAGGTAGCTAGAGGTGACCAAGAGGAGAAAAGTGGAAGTCAGAATTGGAGAGAGCAATATAGCCAGTAATCAAATCCCAAGTGCTCTCCATAGCCTGTAACACCCAGACAGATTCATAGATATGTAGAGAAGAGCGAGGAAGGAGATAAAGGTGATCTGGAGGAGAAAAGGGAGAGTCCAAAAGGTAGAGAGCAATCAAACTGATAATCAAATCCTTATGAAAAAATTGATCCTGAAGATTAGATTCTTAGCAGTACAAAATTGATAACAAATATCAAAAAGCAAAGATTAAAAACCTAGAATGGAAGTTAGAGTCTCAAAAATACAATATAAAAATGCAAAGCATAATTAGTCACAGAAATAAAATAATATAAACTTATGGAATTTGTTTTAAAAATAGGTGGGTTGTTTTTTTTTTTTTTTCCTTTGGAAAGTTAATAGTAGGCTATAAAAATGAAAGTTAAAGGAGTAATAAAGGACTAACTAAAAAAATAAAAAATGATAATAGCAAAAATATGTCTGTGACTTTCTCTGGAGATGTCGTGAGCAGTGTGGGGTCAGCTCATGTCGGATAGTCCCTTGTTCAGGCTTGTACTTGTTTTCAAGTTTTACAAGTGCCCCTCAAATGCAGTCTCCAGTATTAAATTTAGGATTTTAAGCTGTTGGATCTGTCACTTTCAGAGAAGTTCTCCCTCTTTGTTTATTTTGGCTTCCTCTGTTTAGAAGTCTCTTTAATGCCTTATTTCCGCCCTGACACAAAGGGGCAAAGGTGGCCACTTATTTAGACTCACTTGCTCAGTTTTGTTGTGGGGAAGGAAGGACACTGCAAACAGACTCTGCTGGCATGTGTGGGGAGTGCTCACAATGGATGGACCACACTAGTTTTGCCCCAGTCCGAGGCAGTGTGTACTTCCCACATCTACACTGCTCAGTCTCTAGGGTGCTCTGCAAGGGCACCATTCCAGGCCCTGCATTTCATGCAGTTCCCAGGACTAAGCTGTGCATGTTCTCAGGCACTTTACAGAGGCAGAGACCCAGATGGGCTGTGTGTTCTGTGTTCTTCCCAGGTCCAAGCAGCTGAGACCAGGTGTTTCATGAGCACACTGTCCCAGGTGGGCCAGTAGTCTATTCCTCTGCCTGGTCCCAGCTGCTGTTTCCTGGGTGTGCTATGAGGGCACAGTCCCAGGTGTGGTTTGTGTCTCCTCTGGGGACCTGATCTCAGGCTGCAACCCTCCTGAAAGATGTCAACTGTCCAGGATCCCAGGAAGACTTGGTGAGCAGCTGGGATTCTGCTTACAGTTTGGCGGAAGATGTGGACTCAGGGGGCGAGATTGCAGGAGCCCCTTGCCTGCCGGCTCTGACTGTCGCACTCCAGCCTCTCAGCCTCTGGGGAGGTAAGGCCCTATAGGGCAGCCCACTTGCTCTCCTCTTTCATTTTCCCAAACCTTTTTTCTGTGAGTGCATGTGTTAGGGACTTTCAGGTGAAAGATCCTTTTTTTTTTTTTTCTCTCTGGAAATCCCAAGATTTGGGTGCTATCTCACATTAGCTCCCTCAGATTGTCCCCAGGGAATTCAGGCCCGGTCCTTACCCTAAGGACTGATGATGTAGCCTGCATCTCCCTGACTATCCCTCACTGTCTTGTGAATGACACAAGCATCTGGGCCACTTCTCCACTGGCAGTTGCAATTAGGTGTGCATTCTGTGTGTTTGTTGTTGTTTTTCTCTTTTTCCTAGTCATGTTGCCCTCTGAGATTCCAAAACTCCACACAGACATGCCCATGAGAGGATTTCCTACTGTGTGGAAACTTGTCCTCCTTCACGACTCCCTCCCCAGGGTGGGTTTCCATCCCTAAATCTTTGTCTCTGTGTTTGTCTTTTATATTTGTCCTATCTCCTTTTTAAAAGATTGGACTGCCTTTCTGGGTGACCCATGTTCTCCATCAATATTTAGAAGTTGTTTTGTGAAGGTTACTCAACATTCAAATGATCTTTTGATGAATTTGTGAGGGAGAAAGTGGTCCTTCCATCCTATTCCTCCACTGTCTTGGGCCCCCTCACCCATTTCCTGTTTTAAATTTGTTACTCCCTGTTTTATAGTTTTTGTATTGTTTGGTGACCTACTTTCCATTTCATTTGTTTTAGTAGTCACCGTTATGTAATTTAAAATTTAGAGAGTTTTGCAATTAGAGATTTTTGTCATAGTAACCAGTCTAATACTAATGACTAACTTGCTGTTTGAATTGATTCATCCACATTACATATCCTCCCTATTTGTGCAACATAATATATACAAAACACTTCCCTGTGGCTCAGATGGTAAAGTGTCTGCATGCAATGCTGGAGACCCAGGTTCAATCCCTGGGTCAGGAAGATCCCCTGGAGAAGGAAATGGCAAACCACTCCAGTACTCTTGCCTGAAAAACTCCATGGACTGTCGCCTGAGGAGCCTGGTAGGCAACAGTCCATGGAGTCGCAAAGAGTCAGACATGACTGAGTAATTGCACTCACTTCACTCAAGCTATACAAAGAAGCAAAGTACTCAGAATAAGATGTCTCTTATTCATTCTAACAGTGTGTGTGTGTGTGTGTGTGTGTGTGTGTGCATGTAATCAATAAAGCTTTCTATATAGATATATAACTAGCCAATGAGATAATTTACTTATTCTTTTCTGTTTGTATGTCTTTTATTTATTTTTCTTGCATAATATCTCTAGCTAGAACTCCATCTATGTTGACTAGAAGTAGGAAGATTGGGCATTCTTGTCTAGTTCCTAATCTTAGAAATATATTTATCATATTTTTACCACTCAGTATAAAATCAGTTTTGGGCTCTTCATTTATAGGCTTTCTTATATTGAAATGTTTATTCTATATACAGAAAATGTTATAAAGGTTCAGCATAAAAAGTAAACACATAAAAATCAATGACATTTCTATACACAAACAACAAACTATCTGAAAAGGAAATTAACAAAAATAATTTCAATGACATACTGTAAAACAGAATAAAACACTTGGGCTAAATCAAAGAGATAAAAGACTTGTACATTTAAAATGACTTGACATTGATGGCATAAATTAAAGTAGACACACATAAATGAAAAGACATCTCATATTCGTGGATTAGGTGGTATAACAATGTCAAAATATTCATAGAAAGAATTCTATAGGTTCAATGCAATTCTTATCAAAATCCCAGCGATATTTTAATGTATTAATGCATAAAAGAGAATCTTAAAAGACATATGAAGCCAAAAAAGGCCCTGGATAATCAAAGCAAATTTGAAAAAGAAGTGATATCTTGCTTCTTGTTTTCCAAATACAATGCAAAGTTATTAATTAAAACAGTATGATATTGCCTTAAAATAGACATATAAACCATTGGAAAATAATTAAGAGCCCAGAAATAAGGCAATGTATACATACAATAGGGCCTTCCTGGCTGCTCAACTGGTAAAGAATTCCCAAGCAATGTATAAGACTCTGGTTTGATTCATTAGTCAGAAAGATAGCCTTAAGAAGGGACAGGCTACCCTCTACAGTGATTTAGGCTTCCCTGGTGGCTCAGATGGTTAAGAATCCACCTGCAGTATAGGAGACCAGGATTTGATCCCTGGTTTGGGAAGATCCCCTGGAGGAGGGCATGCTAATCCACTCCAATATTCTTGCCTGTAGAATCCCCATGGACAGAGGAACTTGGCAAGCTACAGTTCATGGAGTTGCAAAGAGTCAGACAAGACTGTATGACTAAGCACGTCTCATACACACAAACATTTGGTCTTTAACAAAGCGGCAAGAATACACAAAGGGGAAAAGGATAGTCTTGTTAACAAATAGTATTCCACATACAGCAGAATAAGCCACACACAAATATTAACTCAAAATGCAGACTTTAAGAATTATGATTGAGAATGCCTAAAAATAATTGGGTAAAAGTAAAAATTACACTATTATTAAAAAATTGATATCACTCTTAACATGAATTTGTTAATAAAATGTATTATATGTGAATGTTATCTACACCTATCACAGAATTTCTCTATTTCAGTGACTGATGGAATCGCTATCAGCAGAGCTGGTTTACATGGAATTTCATTTCATTATTTTTTCTTTCACATTCATCAGCATATACCTTATTTTGATTGATCTTCACAGCATTCTTTGAGTTTCCCTCCACTTATTTTGTGTTATAATATGCAATATATTATAATAAATACTCTGTATACAAACATGAACATTGTTTACTGCATTCTTTCCACAATGGCAAGACTGTTATGTCTGCCTGCAATTCGCTTTCACATCTATGTGTTGTCATCATATCTATTCCTATTTTCAAACTTTCCAAACTTTCACTGTAAAGGCCTGTCTTCCTTCATTTAATCTAGCAAGATTAACTTTTCACAAAAGTGTATTCCAAAGGAAGTTGTCTCTATACATATATTTATAAATATAGAATTGAACAAATATTTATTATTATTATTACAAAGGTATTAAGATGTTAGTACACGTAGTAAAAGATGAAATAGAAGGAAGGGAATAAAACAAGTAGTTCTCAAAATAATTTAATGATGAAGATACTTCAACTCTCTATCTCAAGGCACACAATTTGGGAATTGCTCATTTAAATATATGCAGACTGAATTTGTATTATTTTAGCAATTATTTGGTAAGTTTGCAATATTTGGATTTAGAATTTGCCCTAAATCTTTCTTTATGTGATTTTATATGTGCATTTGTTCATATGTTTGTGCATCAGTGTATATGCTGGGAGATAATATAATTCTGTCAACAGAAGACTCTTCACAATAAGAGAGAAAATAGAAAACTTACTACTCGTTGGCATTAACAAACTCACATGCATAAAAAATAGCATGAAAATGGCCATGAAGTTAACACAAAATATCATACATTCTAAAACATCCTAAAAAGAAGGGAAAGTGGATGGAAATTTATTTATCTTTATATATTCAATATTTCCTATGGCTTCACAGGTTTTAAACTTAGCAAAGTAAACTATGTCTTGATTTTTTAATCATATTTCTGCCTGATTATTACAACTCATTTCTGTATATTCTACTTTATTGAGCACTATTCTTCATTCAATTCAGTTCAATTCAGTTGCTGAGTCATGTCCAACTATTTGCGACCCCATGAATCACAGCATGCCAGGCCTTCCTCACTCAGTACCCTGCTATATACAGTGGACCCTTCCTAAGCATTGTTCAGTAACTCACTTACCCAATTAAATCCCATTGGGATTAAAATAACAGACTAAAAGTTTTACTATTATTGATAGCAATAATATTAATTAGTAGTAATAATATAATTATATATTATAATTATATAATTTGATCAATATATTAATATAGTATTAATAGTAAAATATAGCTATAATTTACTACAGATAGCTCTCTAGTAAAAATTACTCTAAAATTTTTAAGCATAATGTAGATGAAAGGTAAACCATTCCACATTAATAGTGAGATAGTATAATTTTCATTATATTAGATTATTATATAAAGTGTCAATAAATTAACAACAGAGATTAAATTTTAAAATGAAGCTTTTATACCATATATTCTAGATGACAACCACTGGTAAGTCTCATTGAGTGAATGAAATTATCCAACAAAATATATTTAAAGTGAACACATTAGACATTATGTTGGACAAAACACTAAATAATATTCATGTTTTGTATGCTAAATGATCTGCTCTTCATAATTTAATTATTGTAAGAATGTACAAATTGTCAATACATTTAGTTTGCAGATAATACAAATTTAGGAAGCATTGGACCAGGAAATAAGCAGGGAGTGAAATTAAAAATAATTGTGTCCTTATCTTCTATGTAGCTGCTAAAACAACTTACTCCAAATGCTGGAGAACTGTGAGGTTGGTTTATTTCTCTCCCCTGGTTATTGTCTTTTTATAAGAAAAAATTGAAACAACAGACTAAAGTTACAGCTCAAACAGATGTTGTATTAAACAGCCATTCCGAAGAAAAGAGAGCAGGCCAAACCCAAAGGAGTTGTCATAACCATCCCTCCTGGCTTTCCCGTTTTTGTACTTGACTCTCCTCCTTTTGGCTGTGCCCTGTGCAAAATAGGGCTTGTACCCACTACAATTCATGAAAGGGAAGACAAATAGACATACATTCAAGGCTGAAAGGCATTGCTAGTTGCATAACAACAGGTTTTTTTGCGATGTTTTCCCATAATTCAGATTGTCACTTGTTGTTGTTGCTCAGTCCCTCAGTCGTGTCCAACTGTTTCTGACTTCAGGCAGCAAGCTGGACTTCCCTGTCCTTCACCATCACCTGAAGCTTGCTCAAACTCATGTCCATAAAGTTGGTGATGCCATCCAACCATCTCATCCTCTGTTGTCCCCTTCTCCTCCTGCCTTCAATCTTTTCCAGCATCAGGGTCTTTTCTAATAAGTCAGTTCTTCTCATCAGGTGGCCAAAGTATTGGAGCTTCAGCTTTAACATCAGTCCTTAGAAGTAATATTCAGGATTGAAATCCTTTAAGATTGACTGGTTCAATCTCTTTGCAGTCCAAGGGACTCACAAGAGTCTTCTCCAACACCACCGTACAAAAGCATCAGATCTTTGGTGCTCAGCTTTCTTTATGGCCCAACTCTCACATCCATGCATGACTACTGGAAATACCATAGCTTTGACTATATGAACTTTTGTTGGAAATGTTTCTGCTTTTTAATAGGATGTCTAGGTTTGTCATAGATTTTCTTCCAAGAAGCAAGTGTATTTTAATTTCATGGAAGCAGTCACCATCTGCAGTGATTTTGGAGCAAAAGAAAAGTAGAGTCTGTCACTGATTCTATCTATCTATTCTATCTATCTATTCTATCTATCTATGCTGTGAAGTGATGGGGCCAGATCACAAATTTTCCAGTTTTTTGTGATCTACACAGTCAAAGGCTTTAGTATAGTCAATGGGGCAGAAGTGGATGTTTTTTCTGGAATTCTCCTTTTTTTTTTTTTTTCCACAATCCTACAGATGTCAATTTGATCTCTTGTTCCTCTGCCTTTTCTAACACTTGTACCACAATATTCATCGCAACACTGTTTATAATAGCCAGGACGTGGAAGCAACCTAGATGTCCATCAGCAGATGAATGGATAAGAAATCTGTCTTGCGTATACACAATGGAGTATTACTCAGCCATTAAAAAGAATACATTTGAATCAGTTCTAATGAGGTGGATGAAACTGGAGCCTATTATACAGAGTGAAGTAAGCCAGAAAGAAAAACACCAATACAGTATATTAATGCATATATATGGAATTTAGAAAGATGGTAACGATAACCCTGCATGCGAGACAGCAAAAGAGACACAGATGTTTAGAACTGTCTTTTGGACTCTGTGGGAAAGGGAGAGGGTGGGATGATTTGGGGGAATGGCATTGAAACATGTATAATATCATATATTGAAAGGTTGCTGTTGAATCACTCAAAGATGCAGGGATTCTTGGCCCCTGGAGGAGAAGAATTCAACCCGGGGCCAGAGACGAGCCTTTATCACTCAGAGTTTTGTGTAATAAAGTTTTATTCAAGTATAAAGGAGATAGAGAAACCTTCTGACATAGGCATCAGAAGGGGGGCAGAAAGAGTAGCCCCCTGCTAGTCTTCAGCTGGATGTTATACAGTCACTGCTGCTATTGCTAAGTCACTTCAGTCGTATCTGACTCTGTGTGACCCCATAGACAGCAGCCCACCAGGCTCACCAGTCCCTGGGATTCTCCAGGCAAGAATGCTGGAATGGGGTGCCATTTGCTTCTCCAATGCATGAAAGTGAAAAGAGAAAGGGAAGTCACTCAGTCGTGTCCGATCCTTCGCGACCCCATGGAGTGCAGCCCATCAGGCACCTCGTTCCATGAGATTTTCCAGGCAAGAGTACTGGAGTGGGGTGCCATTGCCTTCTCCGATACAGTCACTAGAAGTCTGTTAACAAAAGAAAGGAATGTCTTAAAACTCAGAATGGCACCAGACCCCTCACCCATAAGATGCATTTTGGGGTAATCTTGGCACCAAATGGTTCATCCTGGACCATAAAATGATTAACTTGAATCTTGAAGAAGGGCAGATCACCATACAAATAGTTCCATTACATAGATTAGAGGAACAATATCTGAGTATAACATATTGGTTTGTCAAGTAGGTTCTGAGCCAAGAGGCAGAACCAACTTGAAGACAGAGTTTGGGGTAAATGCATAGTACATTAGCATAGCTTAAGATAAACATTTCCATAAGAAAAAGGCATTGGTTTTCTCTAGGTTTGAGAATAGTTAACTTCAGGTGAAACCAGGTGTCATTATGGCAACACAGTATTTTAAGAGAAACCTCTTTTTAAATATGTATAGAGAAGGAAATGCTATTGCTAATTTGTTTCCTCCTGCTGCTTAAGAGAGATAAAAATGTCTGACACTTGCAGGCTATTTCCTCCATTTGGAGACCACTGGCCTTCCTGCCTGTTACCCTCTCAATATGAAACGAATCGCCTGTCCAGGTTCCATGCATGATAATGGATGCTTGGGGCTAGTGCACTGAGATGACCCATGAAGAAGGCATGGGAAGGGAGGAGGAAGGTGAGTTCAGGATGGGGAACACGTGTATACCTGTGGTGGATTCATGCTGATGTATGGCAAAACCAATACAATATTTAAAGTAATTAGCCTTCAATTAAAATAAATTTTTATTAAAAAAAAATCTGGAAGTTCTCTGTACATGCACTGTTGAAGCCTCACTTAGAGAATTTTTAACATTAGTCTGCTAGCTTGTGAAATGAGTGCAACTGTGTGGTAGTTTGAACATTCTTTGGGATTTCCCATCTTTGGGATAGGCATGAAAACTGACCTTCTCCAGTCCTATGGCCATTTGCTGAATCTTCCAAATTTGCTGGCATATTGAGTGCAACATTTTCACATCATCTTTTAACTTGAAATAGCTCAACTGACATTCCGTCACCCCCACTAGCTTTGTTCATAGTGGTATTTCCTAAGGCCTACTTGACTTCACACTCCAAGATGTCTGGCTCTAGGTGAGTGATCACACCATCGTGGTTATCTGGATCATTAAGATCTTTTTTGTATAATTCTTTTTTTGTATTCTTGCCGCTTCTTAATGCCTTCTGCTTCTGTTAGGTCCACACAAGTTCTTTTCTTTATTGTTCCCATCTTTGCATGAAATGTTCCCTTGGTATCTATAATTTTCTTGAAAAGACCTCTAGAGTTTCCCAATTTATCATTTTCCTCTCTCTTTGCTTGTTCACTTTGACAGGTTTTCTTTTCTCTCCTTGCTATTCTTTGGAACTCTGTACTTAGATGAGTATATAGTTCTTTTTCCATTTTTTTTTCTCTTCTTTTCTAAGCTCTTTGTAAGACCTCTTCAGACAATCTTTTTGCCTTGTTGATTTTTTTTTTTTCCCCCTTGGGCATGGTTTTGATCACTGCTTCCTGTACATTTTACAAACCTCTGTCCATAGTTCTTCAGGCACTTTATATATCAGATCTAGTCCCTTGAATCTCTTTGTCATTTCCACTCTATACTCCTAAAGCATTTGGTTTAGGTCATACTTTAATGGCCTAAGAGTTCAAGATGAGACCCACAGCCAGTTTCTGGTCATGTTTTTGAGGACTATGTAAATATTCTCTATTGTTGCCTGCAAATAATATAATGAATCTGCTTTTGATAGACCATCTGCTGATGTCTATGTGTAGAGTTATTTTCTGTATTGTTGGAAGATGGTGTTTGCTATAATCACTGTGTTCTCTTGGCAAAACTCTATTAGTCTTTGCCTTGCACTGTTTTGTTCCAAGGCCAAACTTGTCTGTTACTCCAGGTATCTCTTGACTTCCTACTTTTGCATTCCAGTCCCCTTTGATGAAAAGGGCTTTTTTTTTTTTTTTTTTTTTTTTGGTATTAGTTCTAGAAGTTCTTGTATGTATTCATAGAACCATTCAACTTCAGTTTCTTAGGCATTAGTGGTTGGAGCATAGTCCTGGATTACTGTGATATTGAATGGTTTGCCTTGAAAACAAACAGAGATCATTTTGTCATTTTTGAGACTGGACCCAAGTACTGCATTTTTTGACTACTTTGTTGACTATGAGGACTACCCCATTTTTTCTAAGCGATTCTTGCCCACATTAGTAGATATAATGGTCATCTGAATTAAATTCTCTTTTTCTTGTCCACTTTAGTTCACTGTTTCCTAAAATGTCAATGTTCACTTTTGTCATTGCCCATTTGATCACTTCCAATTTACCTTGATTCATGGACCTAACACTCCAGGTTCCTTTGCAATATTTTTTCTTTACAACATCAGACTTCACTTTCACTACCAGACACATCCACAACTGGATATTTTTTCCACTTTGGCTCAAACTCTTCATTTCTTCTGGAGCTATTTCTCCACTCTTCTCTACTAGCATATTGGAGGGAGGTGTTCATCTTTCAGTGTCATATCTTTTAGTCATTTCATACTGTTCATGGGGTTCTCAAGACAAGAAGGATGAAGTGATGGGAGGGGCTGGTTTTGGAAAAAGCTGCGTCTTGGTATGGTGGACAAGGCTATGCTCAGTAAATCTTGAGTCTGATTTTCTGCTGATGTGTAGGGATGTATTCCTTCCCTATAGTTTGTTCTGAGTTCAAACCATGCTATGGTAAAGTTATGTGTGTCCTTGTGTGCTTAGTAACTCAGTCATGTCCAGTTCTTTGCTACCCCATGGCCTGTAGCCCACCAGGATCCTCTGTCCATAGGATTCTTCAGGCAAAAATGCTGGAATGGATTGCCATGTGCTCCTCCAGGGGATCTTCCCAACGAGGGATCAAATTCAGGTCTGTCACATTGCAGGCAGATTCTTTACCATCTGAGCCATCAAGGAAGCCTAGATATATATACATACAGAATATGTATGAACACTTACTTGACTCAGCTGCCTAAGTTTACTTGAGAAAACCCCTGTGGTTAGTTAGGGTTTGCTTAGGGCACATGTACTGGATTTGGAGAAGCCCCTGTGACTAGTTTGTACCAATTGTGTGCCTAGGGTGCGTGCAGAATAGCCAGAAAAGATTCTGTGGTTATTTCTGTAGCATATCTGTAAGCTCTCCTGGGTGTGTCTGGATGAGGTTTAGAGATAAGCTTGTGTCCTTTTCAGCCAGTCCACCCCTCATTACTCTTGCCTGACTTCCTACCTAACAATTGTGATAAACTTAGCACATTCATAAAATTCAGGGTGCTTTTACATTTTGAGAAAAAAGTGGATTTGTGGTCACTCACTATACAGGGAGTAAAGAAAAGGGGAAAAAATTGAGGGAGCTTTTGCATACACCAATTACAGAAACTTAACTTTTCTTTTGATTAGAGTCACAGAGGTGATGGAAGTGATAGAAAATGTTCATGCATTTTAAAGGAACACAAATATTATTTATCTAGATGTATAAGAACAAAAAAGAGAAAGAAAGAAAGAAATTAGAAACTCAGGGACCTAAAATTGACCCCAAACTGTACAGCTTTTATGAGATTCTTGTATTCTACATACACATTAACATTGCAAGGATTGATATGCAGGTTGAAACTCTTTAGGAATGCCATAAATAGCATATTTCTCTATGAGATTACAGATGGTAATGGGATATTAGCAATAGTCAAGTCTGTTGCTTTGCATTTTTATAAGTGTATAAAGCATTTTTACAAAGTGTGTATTCTGAAAAAAAAAATGTATTTGATTACTCACATTCATGCCAGAGACTTCTGTGAATGTCTTTAAGAAAATTATTTTATGTAAGGGTGTACATATGTTATATATCAAAACTAATATGCCATTTATATAATATGCTAACTATGTAACCAAATAAATGAACCTTAAAATTAAAAAAAAAAATGTATGTAAAGATGCCTGGGTATAAAGGACCCTAAGAAGAAAGGCAATGTAGCTACTCAGAATGAGTCTTTTTTTTTTTTTTCTGAAATTTTCATTAATTAAAAATAAATAAGATTATTCCCTGAAGTTATTCATATTTATGAATTAATCTGATTATGTCCATTGTCTTTACACTATTTGACAATTATGATTTATACTTGCTTATCATTTTTATACTACCTCTTTTCCTTTGGGTTGTTTATTAGTTACAACCTCATTAAGATTTTTTTTTTCCTACTATTAACTCTCAGAAATCTAAGAGTTTGATTTCTGTTGCTGTTGGGAGGAAGATTCAATTTACATTGCAATTGACTTTTTCTGCAGGTCTTCAATGAAAATTGTGGAGAAAGTCATAAAACTGATTTTAAAAAATTATCTTTGATGGAGTCAACATAAAATAGAAATAGTACAAACTGAGTATCAGAGAATCTGCATAGTTGAACTTCTTCTGCAGTAAGTAGATTTCAAGTACTAATTGTGCAATAGGCTCTGTGCTAAGTGGTATGAATATGAAAATTAAAAAAGTACAAAGTGCAATCTATATTTTCAATGCAAACAAAATAAGTGGGAAAGAGATCTATAAAGCAGATCATTACTATTCAACATGCTAAGTACAGTGTTTATACAAAATGCCAAGAAAAATACTGACAGAAACTAACTACACATAAGGATTATGGGAAAGGAGCTACAGGAAGTTATGTCAGATGAGCTGTGAAGATAAGTAAGAATTTCCCAGTGAGAGAAAAATTATTGAGGAAAAGTAATTCCATGAAGAGAATTGCACACACAAAACCTCACACATTAGAGAAATATGAATTGAATTTTTGAAAGATCCACAGGGGTAGTTGAATATGTAGCCTTCTTAGAGGGCTCATATCTTAATCTCTGAGAGATTTCAAATGTGCAGAGAATTTGAACTAGCATATTCATGACGACAGCTCCTAATATGAATTTTTTAAGGTACTGCTATTTCACAGAATCAAACTTTGCATTTCTATTCATTTCTTCAGAACCACAGAGATTTCCTACTGAATTACAGTGTTTTGTAAACTTTTTAAGTTTTTCTTTTGATGTTGTTGTTGTTCTTGTTGTTCATCCATTACTTATTGAGAGAGTGCCAATTGTTGAGGGAAAATGGTGGTCCAACATTCTTTTATTTGTTTTTGCTTGTGTCAGAGATTCAGCATAGCTAAGAGTATACCGAATAATTTAAAAATACAGATTTGCATGGAAAAACTTTTTCCAGCCCCTCACTTTCAGTCTGTATGTGTCCCCTGTTTTGAGGTGGGTCTCTTATAGACAACGTATATAGGGGTCTTGTTTTTGTATCCATTCAGCCAGTCTTTGTCTTTTGGTTGGAGCATTCAACCGATTTACGTTTAAGGTAATTATTAATAATAGAGGTCAAAAGAAAGCAGAAGCAGCAATACTCATATCAGATAAAATAGACTTTAAAACAAAGGCTGTGAAAAGAGACAAAGAAGGACACTACATAATGATCAAAGGATCAATCCAAGAAGAAGATATAACAATTAGAAATATATATACACCCAACATAGGGGCATCACAATATGTAAGACAAATGCTAACAAGTATGAAAGGGGAAATTAACAATAACACAATAAGAGTGGGAGACTTTAATACCCACTCGCACCTATGGATAGATCAACTAAACAGAAAATTAATAAGGAAACACAAACTTTAAACGATAAATAGGCCAGTGAGACCTATATGATATCTATAGGACATTTCACCCCAAAACAATGAATTTCATCTTTTGCTCAAGCGCACATGGAACCTTCTCTAGGATAGATCACATCCTGGGCCATAAATCTAACCTTGATAAATTTTAAAAAAAAAATTGAAATCATTCCAAGATCTTTTCTGACCACAATGCAGTAAGATTAGATCTCAATTACAGGAGAAAAACTATTAAAAATTCCAACATATGGAGGCTGAAAAACACTCTCCTGAATAACCAACAAATCACAGAAGCAATCACAAAGGAAAACAAAATATGCATAGAAATGAATGAAAATGAAAACAAAACAACCCCAAACCTCTGGGAACTGTAAAAGAAGTGCTAAGGGGAAAGTCCATAGCAACACAGGCATCCCTCAAGAAACAAGACAAAAGTCAAATAAATAATCTAACTCTACAACTAAAGCAACTAGAAAAGGAAGAAATGGAGAATCCCAGGGTTAGTAGAAGGACAGAAATCTTAAAAATTAGGGCAGAAATAAATGCAAAAGAAACAAAAGAGACCATAGCAAAAATCAACAAAGCCAAAAAGTGGTTCTTCGAAACGATACATAAAATTGACAAACCATTATCCAGACTCATCAAGAAACAAAGGGAGAAAAATCAAATCAATAAAATTAGAAAAGAAAATGGGGAGATCACAATGGACAACACAGAAATGCAAAAGATCATAAGAGACTACTATCAGCAATCATATGCCAATAAAACGCACAACATGGAAGAAATGGACAAATTCTTAGAAAAGTACAACTTTTGGAAACTGAATCAGGAAGAAATAGAAAATCTTAACAGACCCATCACAAGCACGGAAATTGAAACTGTAATCAGAAATCTTCCAGCAAACGTCCAGATGGCTTCACAGCTGAATTCTACCAAAAATTTAGAGAAGAGCTAACACCTATCCTCCTCAAACTCTTCCAGAAAATTGCACAGGAAGGTAAACGTCCAAACTCATTCTACGAGGCCACCATCACCCTAATACCAAAACCTGGCAAAGATGCCACAAAAAAAGAAAACTAAAGTCCAATATCACTGATGAACATAGATGCAAAAATCCTTAACAAAATTCTAGGAATCAGAATCCAACAACACATTGAAAAGATCATACACCATGACCAAGTGGGCTTTATTCCAGGGATGCAAGGATTCTTCAATATCCGCAAATCAATCAATGTAATTCATCACATTAACAATTTAGAAAATAAAAGCCATATGAATTTCTCAATAGATGCAGAGAAAGCCTTTGACAAAATTCAACATCCATTTATGATAAAAACTCTCCAGAAAGCAGGAATAGAAGGAACATACCTCAACATAATAAAAGCTATATATGACAAACCCACAGCAAACAATATCCTCAATGGGGAAAAAATGAAAGCATTCCCCCTAAAGTCAGGAACAAGACAAGGGTGCCCACTTTCACCGCTACTATTCCACATAGTTCTGGAAGTTTGGCCACAGCAATCAGAGCAGAAAGAGAAATAAAAGGAATCCAAATTGGAAAAGAAGAAGTAAAATTCTCACTGTTTGCAGATGACATGATCCTCTTTATAGAAAACCCTAAAGACTCCACCAGAAAATTACAAGAGCTAATTAATAAATATAGTAAATTTGCAGGATATGAAATCAACACACAGAAATCCCTTGCATTCCTATACACTAATAGTGAGAAAATAGAAAATTTAAAGAAACAATTTCATTCACCATTGCAACGAAAAGAATAAAATACTTAGGGATGTATCTGCCTAAAGAAACTAAAGACATAAAAAAAAAAAAAACTATAACAGACTGGTGAAAGAAATCAAAGAGGATACTAATAGATGGAGAAATATACCATGTTCATAGAGCGGAAGAATCAATATAATCAACATGAGTATACTACTCAAAGCAATATATAGATTCAATGCAATCCCTATCAAGCTACCAATGGCATTTTTCACAGAGCTAGAACAAATAATTTCACAATTTGTGTGGAAATACAAAAAAAAAAAAAAAAAAAAAAACTCGAATAGCAGATGCAATCTTGAGAAAGAAGAATGGAACTAGAGGAATCAACCTGCCTGACTTCAGGCTCTACTACAAAGCCACAGTCATCAAGACAGTATGGTACTGGCACAAAGACAGAAATATAGATCAATGGAACAAAACAGAAAGACCAGAGACAAATCCACGTACCTATAGACACCTTATTTTTGACAAAGGAGGCAAGAATATACAATGGAGAAAAGACAATCTCTTTAACAAGTGGTGCTGGGAAAACTGGTCAACCACATGTAAAACAATGAAACTAGAACACTTTCTAACACCATACACAAAAATAAACTCTAAATGTATTAAAGATCTAAACGTAAGGCCAGAATCTATAAAACTCCTAGGGGAGAACATAGGCCAAACACTCTCCGACATACATCACAGCAGGATCCTCTATGACCCACCTCCAAGAATAATGGAAATAAAAGCAAACATATACAAATGGGACCTAATTAAATTTAAAAGCTTCTGCACAGCAAAGAAAAATATAAGCAAGGTGAAAAGACAGCCTTCTGAATGGGAAAAAATAATAACAAATGAAGCAACTGACAAAACTAATTTCAAAATATACAAGCAACTCCTGCAGCTCAATTCCAGAAAAAAAAAAAAATGACCCAATCAAAAAATGGTCCAAAGAACTAAATAGACATTTCTCCAAAGACATACAGATGGCTAACAAACACATGAGAAGATGCTCAACATCACTCATTATCAGAGTAATGCAAATCAAAACCACAATGAGGTACTATTTCATGTCAGTCAGAATGGCTGCAATCCAAAAGTTTACAAGCAATAAAGGCTGGAGAGGGTGTGGAGAAAAGGGAACCCTCTTACTCTGTTGGTGGTAATGCAAACTAGTATAGCCACGATGGAGAACAGTGTGGAGATTACTTAAAAACCTGGAAATAGAACTGCCTTATACACAGCAATCTAACTGCTGAGCATACACACCGAGGAAACCAGAATTAAGAGAGACACGCATACCCCAATGTTCATCACAGCACTGTTTATAATAGCCAGGACATGGAAGCAACCTAGATGTTCATCAGCAGATGAAAGGATAGGAAAGCTTTGGTATATATACACAATGGAGTATGATTCAGGCATTAAAAAGAATACATTTGAATCAGTTCTAATGAGGTGGATGAAACTGAAGCCTATTATACAGAGTGAAGTAAGCCAGGAAGAAAGACACCAGTACAACTTCCACTGGATAATGGAAAAAGCAAGAGAGTTCCAGAAAAACATCTATAGCTGCTTTATTGACTATGCCAAAGCCATTTACTGTGTGGATCACAATAAACTGTGGAAAATTCTGAAAGAGATGGTGTTGGTTACTATGAGTGAAATGACACAGAATATACAAGACATACAAAAGACAGACAGGACACCACTCTGGCCAGAGGAACAACTGGGCAAACTAATTGCCATTTATTATTATAAAGCCATCCTTAGGCAGAATTCCAGATTGTAAGTATAAGCCTTTTCAGTACAGTGTAGGTGCATACATGTTATCGTATAGCAAAGGGGAGTGAAATCTCTGTCTACTGAAGAGTCTGCCCAAAGCCCTCATCTCCTTCTTATCTCAAGAAAGGAATGCTCCCTCGTTTGCAAGGGACCATTAAACTCAAGGCTGTGTCCAGACTCTTTGGCAGAACACCTTGTATGCAAGGACGCTCAGCCTGAGCAGAGAGACCCGTTTGCAGGCACATCTCTGCTACCCTATTAACCCTTCAAGATGGGAGTACCAGACCACCTAACCTGCTTCTTGAGAAATCTGTATGCAGGTCAGGAAGCAGCAGTTAGAACTGAACATGGAACAACAGACTGGATCCAAATAGGAAAAGGAGTACGTCAAGGCTGTATATTGTCACCCTGCTTATTTAACTTATATGCAGAGTACCTCATGAGAAACCCTGGACAGGAAGAAACACAAGCTGGAATCAAGATTGCCAAGAGAAATATCAATAACCTCAGATATGCAGATGACACCACCCTTATGGCAGAAAGTGAAGAGGAACTGAAAAGCCTCTTGACGAAAGTGAAAGAGGAAAGTGAAAAAGTTGGCTTAAAGCTCAACATTCAGAAAACGAAGATCATGGCATCTGGTCCCATTACTTCATGGGAAATAGATGGGAAACAGTGGAAACAGTGTCAGACTTTTATTTTTGAGGCTCAAAAATCACTGCAGATGGTGACTGCAGCCATGAAATTAAAAGATGCTTACTCCTTGGAAGAAAAGTTATGACCAATCTAGATAGCATATTAAAAAGCAGACATTACTTTGCTGACTAAGGTTTGTCTAGTCAAGGCTATGGTTTTTCCTGTGGTCATGTATGGATGTGAGAGTTGGACTGTGAAGAAGGCTGAGCACCAAAGAATTGATGCTTTTGAACTGTGGTGTTGGAGAAGGCACTTGAGAGTCCCTTGGACTGCAAGGAGTTCCAACCAGTCCATTCTGAAGGAGATCAGCCCTGTGATTTCTTTGGAAGGAATGATGCTAAAGCTGAAACTCCAGTACTTTGGCCACCTCATGTGAAGAGTTGACACTTTGGAAAAGACTCTTATTCCGGTGAGGGATTGGGGGCAGGAGGAGAAGGGGATGACCAAGGATGAGATGGCTGGATGGCATCAAGGACTCGATGGACATGAATCTGAGTGAACTCCAGGAGTTGGTGATGGACAAGGAGGCCTGGTGTGCTGCGATTCATGGGGTCACAAAGAGTCGGGCCCAACTGAGTGACTGAACTGAATAAACAGTATAGTAAGGCATATATATGGAATTTAGAAAGATGGTAACAATAACCCTGTATGTGAGACAGCAAAAGAGACACAGATGTATATAACAGTCTTTTGGACTCTGTGGGAGAGGACAAGGTTGGGATGATTTGGGAGAATGACATTGAAATATGTATAATATCATATATGAAACGAATCGACAGTCCAGGTCCGATGCATGATACTGGATGCTTGGGGCTGGTGCACTGAGATGAACCAGAGGGATGGCATGGGGAGGGATGTAGGAGGGGGGTTCAGGATGGGGAACACGTGTATACCTGTGGCGGATTCATGTTGATGTATTGCAAAACCAATACAATATTGTAAATTAATTAACCTCCAATTAAAATAAATAAATTTATATTTTATAATAAAATAATAGAAATACATATTTAAAAAGTCACAGTCAATAAGAACTTTTATTAAAATTTTAACTCACAAAATTAGTAAAATCTTTCAATTCCCAAACATGTAAGTAACAAAAGAAATGTTGTGTCTGATATTTAAAGTTAGTTTGAACCCCAAATGAACACCAAGGATTATAACTGAATTATTTAAGATATTTCTGTCTGAGAGATTTCACGGCTTCAAAAATTAAGACTGGTGGCCTTGATTGTTTCTAATCAGGAGAATGTGCATGTTCTACTAAATAAAGATCTGAAGGAACTAAGATTATTTCTTTAATTTTGGGCAAGTACATAAAAATTGAATATTCATAATATTTCTTTTCCATTGAAGGACTCAGATGTGAATTATTTAGTGATAACATTTATAACATGATTCTAAATGCAGTTATTAAAACACTAAGAGTTTAGAAAACAAATTGTTTCAAAAGTTAGTTGCATCAAGTTATCTAATAAGGGAAGAACACAACTGAAAATTTGATGATTCATACATCACCACATCATCATATTAAAATGTATTTTTTGTTTCTACAGAAAATCATAAATACATTTAAAATAAAGCATGACATCCATCTTAAAATTGGGTTTTCAACATAATCCTCCTTAATGGAAAAAACAAAACCTAAAACTATACTTCTCCTAGACTAATAAATTGAATAAATGAGTATAAAATATTATCTAACTTTCAAAATTTGGAATGTTTCTTATTAAATTTTCACTTTAAAAACTTTAAATATGGTCATTATAAACATGGCATTATTGGCTTGGTGACTTCACAAAATATTCTCTTTTGACAATAGCAATTATTATGATAGTATACAGTTTATTTAAACATTTACAATTAACACAAAATGATTAGTGTTATTGTAGAATATGTTCAACCAAAACAAGAAAATATAAGTGGGAATATTTGTTTTTCAACCTAATTTTCATGGTTCTGACTCAATCAAGTAAATTCTCAGAAATAAATTACAATCATATAATTCCAGTCATTGATAAACATTTGAAAACAAATATATTAATGAAAAATATTAGCTTCATAAATATGTTTTATTGATGTATAGGTGATATACAGTTTTAAGTAAATATTTGAATATATTTTTCTAACGACAGAATAATCTCTGTTCATTTCCAAGGCAAACCATTCAATATCAGAGTAAGTCTATGCCCCAACCAGTAATGCTAAAGAAGCTGAAGTTGAATGGTTCTATGAAGACCTACAAAACCTTTTAGAACTAACACACATAAAAGATGTCCTTTTCATTATAGGGGACTGGAATGCAAAAATAGAAACTCAAGAAACACCTGGAGTAACAAGTAAGTTTGGCCTTGGAATGCAGAATGAAGCAGAGCAAAGACTACTAGAGTTTTGCCAAGAAAATGCACTGGTCATAGCAAACACACTCTTCCAACAACACAAGAGAAGACTCTACACATGGACATCATCAGGTGGTCAACACCGAAATCAGATTGATTATATTCTTTGCAGCCAAAGATGGAGAAGCTCACAGTCAACAAAAACAAGACCAGGAGCGGACTGTGGCTCAGATCATGAACTCCTTATTGCCAAATTCAGACTTAAATTGAAGAAAGTAGGGAAAACCACTAGACCATTCAGGTATGACCTCAATCAAATCCCTTATGATTATACAGTGGAAGTGAGAAATAGATTTAAGGGCCTAGATCTGATAGATAGAGTGCCTGATGAACTATGGAATGAGGTTCGTAGCATTGTACAGGAGACAGGGATCAAGACTATCCTCATTGAAAACAAATGCAAAAAAGCAAAATGGCTGTCTGGGGAGGCCTTACAAATAGCTGTGAAAAAGAGAGGTGAAAAGCAAAGGAGAAAAGGAAGGATATAAGCGTCTGAATGCAGAGTTCCAAGGAATAGCAAGAAGAGAAAAGACAGCCTTCTTCAGTGATCAATGCAAAGAAATAGAGGAAGAGAACAGAATGGGAAAGACTAGAGATCACTTTAAGAAAATTAGAGATACCAAGGGAACATTTCAGGCAAAGAAGGGCTCGATAAAGGACAGAAATGGTATGGACCTAAAAGAAGAAGAAGATATTAAGAAGAGGTGGCAAGAATACACAGAAGAACTGTACAAAAAAGATCTTCATGATCCAGGCAATCACGATGGTGTTATCACTCATCTAGAGCCAGACATCCTGGAATGTGAAGTCAAGTGGGCCTTAGAAAGCATCACTATGAACAAAGCTAGTGGAGGTGATAGAATTTCAGCTGAGCTATTTCAAATCCTGAAAGTTGCTGCTGTGAACGTGCTACACTCAATATGCCAGCAAATTTGGAAAACTCAGCAGTGGTCACAGGCCTGGAAAAGGTCAATTTTCATTCCAGTCCCAAAGAAAGGCAGTCCCAAAGTAGGCTCAAACTACCACACAATTGCACTCATCTCACATGCTAGTATGGAGAAGGCAATGGCACCCCACTCCAGTACTCTTGCCTGGAACATCCCATGGACAGAGGACCCTGGTAGGCTGTAGTCCATGGGGTTGCTAAGAGTTGGACACGACTGAGCAACTTCACTTTCACTTTTCAGTTTCATGCATTGGAGAACGAAATGGCAACACACTCCAGTGTTCTTGCTTGGAGAATCCCAGATACATGGGAGCCTGGTGGGCTGCCGTCTATGGTGTTGCACAGAGTTGGACATGACTGAGCGACTTAGCAACAGCAGCAGAACATGCTAGTAAAGTAATGTTCACAATTCTCCAAACCAGTCTTCAGCAGTATGTGAACCGTGAACTCCCAGATGTTCAAGCTGGTTTTAGAAAAGGCAGAGGAACCAGAGATCAAATTGCCAACACCTGCTGAATCATGGAAAAAGCAAGAGAATTCCAGAAAAACATCTATTTCTGCTTTATTAACTATGCCAAAGACTTTGACGGTGTGGATCACAATAAACTGCGGAAAATTCTCAACGAGATGGGAATACAAGAGCACCTGACCTGCCTCTTGAGAAATCTATGCAGGTCAGGAAGCAACAGTAAGAACTGAACATGGAACAAGAGACAAGCTTCAAATAGGAAAAGGAGTACCTCAAGGCTGTGTATTGTCACCCTGCTTATTTAACTTATATGCAGAGTACATCATGAGAAACCCTGGACAGGAAGAAACACAAGCTGGAATCAAGATTGCCAAGAGAAATATCAGTAACCTCAGATATGCACATGACACCACCCTTATGGCAGAAAGTGAAGAGGAACTAAAGAGCCTCTTGATGAAACTGAAAGAGGAGAGTGAAAAAAGTTGGCTTAAAGCACAACATTCAGAAAACGAAGATCATGGCATCTGGTCCCATCACTTCATGGGAAATAGATGAGGAAACAGTGGAAAAAGTGTCAGACTTTATTGTTTGGGGCTCCAAAATCACTGCAGATGGTGACTGCAGCCATGAAATTAAAAGACGCTTACTCCTTGAAAGAAAAGTTATGACCAACCTAGATAGCATATTGAAAAGCAGAGACATTACTTTGCCAACAAAGGTCTGTCTAGTCAAGGCTATGGTTTTTCCAGTGGTCAAGTATGGATGTGAGAGTTGGACTGTGAAGAAGGCTGAGCACCGAAGAATTGATGCTTTTGAACTGTGGTGCTGGAGAAGACTCTTGACAGTCCCTTGGACTGCAGCGAGATCCAACCAGTTCATTCTGAAGGAGATCAGCCCTGGGATTTCTTTGGAGGGAATGATGCTAAAGCTGAAACTCCAGTACTTTGGCCACCTCATGTGAAAAGTTAACTCTTTGGAAAAGACTCTGATGCTGGGAGGGATTGGGGGCAGGAGGAGAAGGGGACGACAGAGAATGAGATGGCTGAATGGCACCACTGACTCAATGGACGTGAGTCTGAGTGAACTCTGGGAGTTGTTGATGGACAGGGAGGCCTGGCGTGCTGTGATTCATGGGGTCACAAACAGTCGGACACGACTGAGCGACTGACCTGAACTGTAAATGCAGTTAACATAATTAGAACTTCCTTTTTGGTTGACAACTTCCATTTTTCAAACAAATCTAATATCTAGACACAGAAGGGTAAATCAAATTGATTTTCACCCATATTATGCAATCTCTTTTAAAGAAATGACCTTACTTTATGAATATCATTTTCAATACATGGGCATAAATTATTAAACAAATTAAAAATTGTGATATTTATGTTTAACCTTTTCCCAAAATTCATTTATTAAAGAAATATAGTATCTGCCAGGCATTTTTCTAGATTTTTTTATGGTTAAATGAGATAAGGTTAGGTTTAACTCCTAACCACCTGATAAGAGTTCTTCTACTATAAAATTCAGGAAGTCTAACACTTCTAAATATTAGATATAATGCTAAGGATATATGGATTTGTAAATTGCAAAGAATACAGAAGAAAAAAGTTTGTTTTTATTTCCTTTTAATAATTAACCTGGCACTAAAATTTAAAAAATATTGCCCTAGGGAGCAATTTTGGACTAAATATAAATGTTATGGCAACATTTTTAAAACTGCATATTTTTCTTGAGAATGGGCTTATATTTCATTGTTTTGTGAAAGATTCCTATAAGTCATTTATATTAGAAATGCTGATGTAGCATCATAATCACTTTCCAACCCCCAAGAAACTTCCTCAAAACTAAGTAAATAGTAAATTCATCTTTGGTTATTTATGCTTTGCAGGTTAAATGGCTGCTTTGATTTGACAAATTAAATACTTCAGAATTTATTATTGAGTCTCGGCTTTAATGGTGTAATTTCACTGCTGTTCTTTCAGTGCTCATATAAAAGATAAACTGTCTTGATTTTTTATATAAGATTAAAATATTAAAGTGTTGATCATATTATCAAAGAAGACATCTGTTAAACAAGCAAGATTTTTAAAGTAAACAATTTCATCATTTTTTAAGCTTTTCTTTATAAAAGCAATTTTATGTGATCAAAATAACTAAAAGTGTTACATATAAAATAATCTAAGGTTTATTAAATTCATATGATGAGTTAAATAAATATATCTTAATAGGCATCATGAGTTGAAATCATATGTAATTAAACCTGAGCTTGGAAATATACTTAGTATAACAAACCTGACTCTCTGTTGGATCTATTCTTTTAGCTCTAACTTTTGTGCCCTTTGCCTGTGCTTATTTTTGCAGGCTCTGAGACTTCGTCGAAGAATATTGCCTATAGCCTGAGTTATCCATGATAGCCATTCTCAAGTTTCTGAACTTTAAGGGTATAATACTTTTCCATTCATATAGAGACAAAATATTTCAGAACAGAGAATGGCATTGATTTTCTTGGAGGTTTATAGGAACATCATAATCTGACCTATGTGGACAGTTGTAAGAACAAAGAATCCAAGCATCAAGAAATTTGCTACAACCAGAGACTCTCCCTCCTCTTTTGATACTGAGGTAGTCTTTGGGGCACTAGTCTACCATCTTCTTGGTTTGCTGGCTTTCTGAATAAGGTCACTATTCCTTGCCCTAGCACTTTGTCTCTCAGTATATGAGCTATGTATGGTCATGGGCTTGGTAACAATAGAATTAATTTTCTTAGGACTCTAGGGTTCAGTCTACTTTGATTCTCCAAAGTCATCAGTGGAGAAATAGTTTCTAGTAGGAGAAATACTCTACTCTTATGTAATTGTGTGTACGTGATCACATACATAACCATAATCTTTACTGCATTTTATTAGCAGTAAAGATTATGTTTCTTCCCATATACACTCAAATGGGAGGTACCATACAAAAATCACAAACACCAGGAATTGAAGTTTACAGGGGCCACTTTAAAGCTTGCATGCCACACTAATTTGTGTAAAATTCTGAAAATTTTTATAGTGAAAATAATTTTATAAAAACATGTATGTTCAATTTATTATACTGAAATCTGCTAAACTAGAACTTTCCTATTATGTTAGGGTTTATGGAACTCATTCACATAGCATTTTATGAAGTAGAAAAGCTGATGATTATATTTTATCATAATTTCAGGATGAAAAATGTATTTAGGTTTAGAAAATGCAAATGACTAGCATGAAAGGATGTAGCTTGTTACTGAAGTGGTCTTCTGGCTGTCAATAAAATGATGCAGCTCAGCCTTGGATTCCCTGCATCATTGATCCTGATTTGGGAAAATTTTAAGCAAACACCTATTTCATGTTTTTCTTTTAAAGGTGATATGTTTATTTTACTTAGAATTGCTTAATGAACTATAAACTTATTGGAATGCCTTACTGAAATTGTAACTGTTTAGCTGTGTTTATAATATGTTGTCAAGTAAAATATTATAAATAATAAGAATGATTTCATTAGAAAAGATTTTTCACTTTAAAAACTTTAGAATATATTTTATATGACAGTTGAATTATAGAATACATATATGTACACTTATGTTTTACCTTTTTGCTGTTCTTTTTTTAACATAAATTTATTTATTTTAATTGGAGGTTAATTACTTTACAATATTGTATTGGTTTTGCCATACATCAACATGAATCTGCCACAGGTATACACGTGTTCCCCATCCTGAACCCCCTTCCCTCCTCCCTCCCCATACCATCCCTCTGGGTTGTCCCAGCGCACCAGCCCCAAGCATCCAGTATCATGCATTGAACCTGGACTGGCGATTCTTTTCATATATGATATCACACATGTTTCAATGCCATTCTCCCAAATCATCCCACCCTTGCCCTCTCCCACAGAGTCCAAAAGACTGTTCTATAATATTTTGACAGGGGTAAGTTCAGCTTCATTTTCCAAAATGATGAGAAAAGATAGGGATAGAAACAAAGACATTTCTAGTTCCCCATGCTAATTCTCAGATAGTTAATTATGTGATAACTCCTTGAATGAATCAACTTTATCTGGGGGCTATTTCCATAGCCAGGGTGTTTGTATAATCTGACTCTTTGGGGTGCATTAAATTAGATTTGTATTATAGAAAAAGTCAGTTAAACTTTCAAGGCAAAAAAAAAAATTAGCGAGAAACATAATTTTACAAGATAAGATCCTTTTGTATTCAAATTTGTTATACATCTAAGCATTGTTATAGCCATCTCTGGTAAATCTTTTTCTTCCCATATATTTCATTAATCTTGGGTTTTGGGGGCAGTTTAAAATCAACTGAATATAATAATTCAGGTTGACTTTTCTATTTAAATTTTTAAACTAGAATTCATTTGGTGCCTCAGTTTCAGTGTTTGTGAGGAAACTATCAAAATATTGAAATCAGGCCAACTTTCCAAAAAGCTTCTAAACAAAGATGTTACGCATGGCTCCAACAGGTGGATTTCAAACTTATGTGGTATGTTCTATTCACATCTCCCTTCAAATTTCCCCCACAAGCTGCTTCTTTCAGGGTAACTTGTGGTATCTAGATAGAAAGAGAAATAGCACATTTTTACTGAAGAATGACATAAAACAACAGGAAAATATGAGGCATTCATGTAACCAGAACTCAGATAGACAAATATAACCTGAAAACACCATTGAAAAACTTCTGTATCATCGTTATTTTGTTCAAACTTATGCTAGTTATATTCATGTTCTTGCATATAATTCTAGAGGGTGTATCCTCATTGATATATCAGTTCAGTTGAATACAGTCACTAAGTCTTTTCCAACTCTTTGTGACCCTGTGGACTGCAGCATACCAGGCTTTCCTGTCCATCACCATCTCACAGAGCTTGCTCAAACTCATGTCCATCAAGTTGATGATAAAGGAGAAAAGCATGGAGGGAAAGCAACAGAAATTTAAATAATGAAATATTTTTCTTTTTTCCATGAAAAATGCTGAATCTCATTGCCAGAAGAAGAAAACCAAAAAAGCACTTTACATATGGGACTCTAAGTTTGAAAAATTAGCACAATCAGGAACATTAAAAGTTGGGGTGGAATGACAAAGTTTGGAATTAGAGTTTCATTTTGAAACCCAGATCCTTTTCCTCCAACACACATTGTTGTTAGACACTCACCCATCATAAAAGAATAGCAGCTTTATTTTGTTTTATTTTATTTTATTTTATTTTATTTTGGAGTAGAGGGACTCTGCCTTTGAAGACTGAAGCCACATGTGAAGTGTCTTCTTAAAATCAATAAATGCAAGAATCTCTATTATAATTAATGGTATGATTCCCATCCATTGCCTTAGCCTTAGTTATCATGTGCAGGTATGGTAAGTCAATTAAGTCATGTGCAACTCTTTGTGACACTATGGAACCTGCCAGGCTCCTCTGTCCATGGAATTCTCCAAGCATGACTAAATAAAATTTGCATAAGTGCATGAAAACACTTTTATAATAATGATAATAACTTTATTTGCATTAGTCCCTAGGTGCCGACTACCTAGACTTCCAGATGTTCAAGCAAAATTTAGAAAAAGCAGAAGAAACAGAGGTCAAATTGCCAGCATCCACTGGATCATAGAAAAAGCAAGAGAATTTCAGAGAAACATGCCATCCAATCAGCTGTTCCGCTGTTGTCCCCATTTATCCTGCCTTCAATCTTTCCCAGCTCAGAGTCTTTTCTAATGAGCCAATTCTTTGCATTAGGTGGCCAAAATATTAGGGCTCAGCTTCAGCATCAGTCATTCCATAGAATGTTCAGGATTGATTTCCTTTAGGATTGACTGGTTTGACCACTTGGCAGTTCAAGGGATTCCAAACAGACTTCTTTGACACCAATAGATTCTTGCCTGCTTTAAGTTTTCTGGTTTATTTGTTTTTAATTTAACTAAGAGTTTATTTAAGGGGAAAGGTGACATTTCCTCTGTGTTTTCTGATCACATTTCTGTCAATGGAAGCTAGTGATTTCTTAACTGTACTCCATTTAGACCTAGATACCCCAATAGTTATATGTTTTAATAATAGATTTTTTCATTGTAACACCATGTAAATGCTGTCATTATGATACATTTAAATTTTGATAAAAATTACTGAATATTTCCATGAAAGTGTAAGGTCTTGGCCTATTCCTTCTTTATTAAGATTCACAGAATAACTCTATTCCTTTTTCCCCTCCATGAGAGCATATAAATTATCCTATTTCAAAAATGTTTTTTCATATGTTCTATGAGACTTAATTTCAATATATAAAAGAATTTTCAAAAAATATGATATAACCAATACTGACAAACATTGTGATAACTATGATATAGAAAGTTATATAAATGTAATATGTTGGAAAAAAATATTTTAATGAAGAAGTAACTAAAATTCATTGGATGTTCATTGGAATATTTGTTGAATATTCATTGGGAGGACTGATGCTGAAGCTGAAACTGCACTAGTTCGGCCAGTTGATGCGAAGAACTGACTCATTTGAAAGCACCCTGATGTGGGGAAAGATTGAAGGCAGAAGGGGATGACAGATGATTAAATGATTGGATGGCATCACTGATTCAATGGACATGAATTTGAATAAACTCTAGGAGTTGGTGATGGACAAGGAAGCCTGGTGTGCTGAAATTCATGGGGTCGCAAAGAATCAGACAGGACTGAGTGAATGAACTGAACTGATTGAACTCTAAAAATCATATAAAAATATGTCATATGTTTAAGAGATTTCTTTCAGAACTTATCTTCATCTGCACAATAATTAACATACAGATTTATTTATAAATGTAATGAATGTGGAAGAAAAGTTCCAGTTCTTATTTACTTATACCCACTTTAAAATTCTGCATACTTCTTATGAAGTATGCATTTTTTATAATTGCTATTTGAAAATGTCTTAGAAACACTACATACACTCCTGTGCATACACACTGAAAGCAGTATCACTGCACTTTCATAGGTTAAAACCAGTTACTCATTGTTCACACCAGTTTTTTGCGCATGTTAATATTAATGATTATGGATATACATTGTGTTTGATTATTGTATGCATTTTATATATTTGTTAAGGCCATTTCCCTTGCCCTTCCAGAATTGTTAACAATGCAATTGATGGCAATGTAGGATAAATGAATCCTAAAGAATGGCAACCCACTCCAGTACTCTTGCCTGAAAAATCCCATGGACGGAGGAGCCTGGTAGGCTGCAGTCCATGGGGTCGCAAAGAGTCGGGCACGACTGAGCGACTTCACTTTCACTTTTCACTTTCATGCATTGGAGAAGGAAATGGCAAACCACTCCAGTGTTCTTGCCTGGAGAATCCCAGGGATAGGAGGGCCTGGTGGGCTGCCATCTATGGGATCAAACAGAGTCGACATGCCTGAAGCGACTTAGCAGCAGCACTAGCAAAGTTGGAATAAACAAAGCATGTAATTGAGTGGATATTTGAAATCAATACTGAATCTGCCATGTTTTTATGTGTCATACACTGTTAACAAATCCTCTCTTTTTCATCTCAAAAAAGAGTGAGTCAACATGAACCTTAGCATTTTATTTTTCTGAATAGCATGACTACTCTGAACACAAATATCATGGAATATACCAGAAGAAAAAATGACAGAATTCAGGATTCTTTAATACCAAAATGAGAGAGGGTTTAGCTGGTTGCTGAAAACATCTTGGTGGAGAATCCGTTGTTTCAGTTCAGTTCAGTTCAGTTTAGTCACTCAGTCATGTTTGAATCTCTGCGACCCCATGAATCACAGCACGCCAGTCCTCCCTGTCCATCAACAACTCCCGGAGTTCACTGAGACTCATGTCCATCGAGTCTGTGATGCCATCCAGCCATCTCATTCTCTGTCGTCCCCTTTTCCTCCTGCCCGCAATCCCTCCCAGCATCACCATCTTTTCCAATGAGTCAGCTCTTCACATGAGGTGGCCAAAATACTGGAGTTTCAGCTTTAGCATCATTCCCTCAAAGAAATCCCAGGGCTGATCTTCAGAATGGGCTGGCTGGATCTCCTTGCAGTCCAAAGGACTCTCAAGAGTCTTCTCCAATACCACAGTTCAAAAGCATCAATTCTTCAGCGCTCAGCTTTCTTCACAGTCCAACTCTCACATCCATACATGACCACAGGAAAAACCATAGCCTTGACTAGATGGACCTTAGTCGGCAAAGTAATGTGTCTGCTTTCAATATGCTATCTAGTATTGGTCATAACTTTTCTTCCAAGGAGTAAGCGTCTTTTACTTTCATGGCTGCAGTCACCATCTGGAGTGATTTTGGAGCCCCCAAAAAATAAAGTCTGACACTGTTTTCACTGTTTCCCCATCTATTTCCCACGGAGTGATGAGACCAGATGCCATAATCCATTTTCTGAATGTTGAGCTTCAAGCCAACTTTTTCACTCTCCTCTTTCACTTTCATCAAGAGGCTTTTTAGTTATTCTTCACTTTCTGCCATAAGGGTAGTGTCATCTGCATATCTGAGGTTATTGATATTTCTCCCAGCAATCTTGATTCCAACTTGTGCTTCTTCCAGACCAGGCTTTCTCATCATGTACTCTGCATATAGGTTAAATAAGCAGGGTGACAATATACAACCTTTATATGCTCCTTTTCCTATTTGGAACCAGTCTGCTGTTCCATATTTAACTTTTAGCAAAAACAACAGAATACAAAGGTTACAGTAAAAGAAACAAACCCAATGTAGAGTGAGATCTATCCATCCCTATTGCACTCCCATGTGAAATCAAGTCTGGATGAAGCACAAGCTGGAATCAAGAATGCTGGAAGAAACACCAATAACCTCAGATAAACAGAAATTGTAAAAGATTTGATGAAAGTGAAAGAGGAAAGTGAAAAAGTTGGCTTAAAGCTCAACATTCAGAAAACTAAAATGATGGCATTCAGTCCCATCACTTCATGGGAAATAGATGGGGAAAAAAATTGAAACAGTGACAGACTATTTTCTTGGGCTTCAAAATCACTGCAGATGGTGACTGCAGCCATGGAATTAAAAAAAAAAAAAAAAAAAACATTTGCACCTTGGGAGAAAAGCTATGACAAATCTAGACAACATATTAAAAAGTAGAGACATTACTTTGCCGACAAAGGTCCATCGAATCAAAGCAATGGCTTTCCTAATAGTCATGTATGGATGTGAGAGTTGGAACATAAAGAAAGCTGAGTGCCTAAGAACTGATGCTTTTGAAATGTGGTATTGGAGAAGACTCTTGAGAGTCTTTGAACTGCGGGAGATCAAACCAGTCAATCCTGGTTTGGGAAATTAGCCCTGAAAATTCACTGGGAGGACTGATGCTGAAACTGAAACTCCAATACTTTGCCCAACTGATGTGAAGAACTGACTCATTGGAAAAGACCCTGATGCTGGGGAAGATCGAACGTGAGAGGAGAAGGGGATGACAGAGATTGAGACGGTTGGATAACATCAATGACAGGATGGAGATGAGTCTGAGCAAGCTCCAGGAGTTGACAATGGACAGGGGAGCCTGGCATTCTCCAGTCCATGGGGTCACAAAGAGTCAGACATGACTGAGTGACTGAAATGAACTTACTGAGTGGCATAAAGTGAAGAGCAACTAAAGAGTTTCTTGATGAGTGAGAAAAATGAGAGTGAAGAAGCTGGCTTAAAATTCAATATTAAAAAAAAATACTAAAATCATAGAATCCTGTCCTATCACATCATTGCAAATAGAAAGGGAAAAGTTGGAAGCAGTGACAGATTTCCTCTTCTTAAGCTCTAAAAATCACTGTGGATGGTAACTGCAACTATGAAATAAGAAAATGTTTGGTTCTTGAAAGGAAAGCTATGACAAACCAAGCAGTGTATTATAAAGCAAAGATATCACTTTGCTTGCAAAGTTCCACACAGTCAAGTCTATGGACTTTCCAGTAGTCATGTACAGATGTGAGAGTTGGACCATAAAGAAGTCAGCGGAGAAAAGAATTGATGGTTTCAAACTGTGGTGCTGGAAAAGACTCTTGAGAATCCCCTGGACAGCAAAGAGATCAAAAGAGTCAATTATAAAGAAAATTAAACCCGAATATTCATTGGAAGGACTGATGCTATAGCTGAAGTTCCAAAACTTTGACCACCTGATGTGAAGAGCTGACTCATGGGAAAAGATCCTAATTTGGGGAAAGATTGAGGGCAAAGAGAAGGGAGCAACAAAGGATGAGACAGCTGGAATGCATTGCTGATTTAGTGGAAATGAGTTTGAGCAATTTCGGGGAGATAGTGAAGGACAGGGAAGGCTGGTTTGCTGTAATTCATGTAGTCTCAAAGAATTAGACATGACTTAGTGACTGAACAACAATAACCTAAGACAACCACTTTGCCTTTTTGCATTTCTTTTTCTCTGTTATGGTTTTGTCCTTGCCTCCTGTACCATGTTATGAATCTCTGTCCATCATTCTTCAGGTACTCTTTCTATTAGATCTAAACCCTTGAATCTATTCATCACATCCATTGTATAATCAAAAGGCATTTGATATAGATCATACCTGAATTGTATAGTGATTTGCCCTACTTTCTTAAATGTAAGCCCCATGCAATAAGGAGTTCATGATCTGAGCCAAATATGTTGTTTTTGCTGACTGTATAGAGCTTCTCCATCTTCAACTGCAAATAATATAATCAATCTGATTTCGTATTTACCATCTGGTGATCTCCACGTGTAGAATCATCTCATGTTTTTGGAAGAGAGTGTTTGCTATAAACAGTATATTCTCTTGACAAAGCTCTGTTAGCCTTTATCCTGCTTCATTTTGTACTCCAAGTCAAATTTGCCTGTTATTCTGGATATCTCTTGACTTCCTACTTTTATGTTCCAATGCTCCATGATGAAAAGTAAATCTTTTTTTTCTTTTTTTCTTTTTCTTTTTGATGTTGTTCTAGAAAGTCTTTTAGGTCCTCATAAACCCAGTCAACTTCACCTTCTTCAACATCAGTGGTTGGAACATAGAATTGGATTACTGTGATGTTGAATGTTTTAGCTTGGAAACAAATTGAGTTCTTTCTGTCTTTTTTTGAGAATGCACCTATATATGGCACTAAAGGGATTTCCTTAACGGCACTAGTGGTAAAGAACCTGCTTGCCAGTGCAGGAGATGAAAGAGATGTGTGTTAGATCACTAGGTCAGGAAGATTTCTGGAGGAGGGCATGGCAATCCACTCTAGTATTCTTGCCTGCAGAATCCTATGCACAGAGGAGCCTGGAAGGCTACAGTTCAGGGGGTCGCACAGAGTCAGATATGACTGAAGTGACTTAGCATGCATGCATGCTCTGCATTTCAGACTCTTGTTGACTATGGGCACTACTTCACTTCTTCTAACAGGCAACAGTATTATATATAATGGTCATCTGAATTAAATTCCCCCATTTTCATTTAAACGTTAATGTTCACTCTTCCCATCTCCTGCTTGAACATGTCCATTTACCTTGATTCATGAACCTAAAATTCCCTGTTCCTATGCAATATTGTTCTTTTTTAATATAAATTTATTTATTTTAGTTGGAGGTTAATTACTTTACAATATTGTATTGGTTTTGCCATACATTAACATGAATCTGCCACATGGATACATGTGTTCCCCACCCTGAATCCCCTTCCCTCCTTCCTCCCCGTACCATCCCTCTGGGTCATCTCAGTGCACCAGCCCCAAGCCTCCAGTACCAGGCATTGAATCTGGACTGGTGATTCATTTCATATATTATATTATACATGTTTCAATGCCAGTCTCCCAAATCATCCCACCCTCGTCCTCTCCCACAGAGTCCAAAAGACTGTTCTATACATCTGTGTCTCTTTTGCTGTCTCGCATACAGGGTTATTGTTACCATCTTTCTAAATTCCATATATATTCCTTAGTATACTGTATTGGTGTTTTTCTTTCTGGCTTACTTCACTCTGTATAATCGGCTCCAGTTTCATCCACCTCATTAGAACTGATTCAAATGTATTCTTTTTAATGGCTGAGTAATACTCCATTGTGTATATGCACGACAGATTTCTTATCCATTCATCTGCTGATGGACATCTAGGTTGCTTCCATGTCCTGGCTATTATGAACAGTGTTGTGATGAACATTGGGGTACACATGTCTCTTTCAATTCTGGTTTCCTCAGGGTGTATGCCCAGCAGCGGGATTGCTGGGTCATAAGGCAGTTCGATTTCCAGGTTTTTGAGTAATCTCCACACTGTTCTCCACAGTGACTATACTAGTTTTCATTCCCACCAACAGTGTAAGAGGGTTCCCCTTTTCCACACCCTCTCCAGCATTAATTGCTTGTAGACTTTTGGATCACAGCCATTCCAACTAGTGTGAAATGGTACCTCATTGTGGTTTTAATTTGCATTTTTCTGATAATGAGTGATGTTGAGCACCTTTTCATGTGTTTGTTAGCCATCTGCATGACTTCTTTGGATAAATGTCTATTTAGTTCTTTGGCCCATTTTTTAATTGGGTCGTTTATTTTTCTGGAATTGAGCTGCAGGAGTTGCTTGTATATTTTTGAGATTAGTTGTTTGTCCTTTGCTTCTTTACAGCACCAGATTTAACTTTAACCACCAGACACATTCATGATTGTGTGCCATTTTCATTTTGGCCTAGTTGGTTCATTCTTTCTGGAGCCATTAGTAACTGACTTCTACTCTTTCCCAGTAGCTTAATGGACACTTCTGAACTGGGGGTCTCATCTTCCTGTGTCATATATTTTTGCAATTTCATACAGTTCGTGGTGTTCTCATAGCAAAAATACTGGAGTGGTTTGCCATTCCCTCCACCTTTGACCAATTTTTTGTTTGGTCAGAATTCTTCACTATGACCTGCCCATCTTTGCATGTTATGGCTCATAGCTTTATTGAGTTATGCAAGACCCTTCACTATGACAAGGCTTTGATCCATGAAGGGGGCTATAGTGTGTGTGTATATATATAAACACACTGCATCAGAAATTAAAATTGATTTTGGAAAATTTTAAAATAATTTAAAAATAATGGTTAGTTCATTTCATGCAAACATATATAACATGTTTATGAAAAATTACCGTACTTTCCAGTAACGTTTAGTTATATGGTTGGCATTACATTTACAATGTTGTAAATATCTTAAGCAGTGTGTCAGGCTGAATATTGTCACCCTGCTTATTTAACTTATATCCAGAGTACCTCATGAGAAACGCTGGACTGGAAGAAGCACAAGCTGGAATCAAGATTGCCGGGAGAAATATCAATAACCTCAGATTTGCAGATGACACCACCCTTATGGCAGAAAGTGAAGAGGAACTAAAAGACTCTTGATGAAAGTGAAAGAGGAGAGTGGAAAAGTTGGCTTAAAGCTCAACATTCAGAAAACGAAGATCATGGCATCTGGTCTCATCACTTCATGGGAAATAGATGGGGAAACAGTAGAAAAAGTGTCAGACTTTATATTTTGGGGCTCCAAAATCACTGCAGATGGTGACTGCCGCCATGAAATTAAAAGATGCTTACTCATTGGAAGAAAAGTTATGACCAACCTAGATAGCATTTTGAAAAGCAGAGACATTACTTTGCCAACAAAAGTCCGTCTAGTCAAGGCTATTTCCTGTGATCATGTATGGATGTGAGAGTTGGACTGTGAAGAAGGCTGAGTGCTGAAGAATTGATGCTTTTGAACTGTGATGTTGGAGAAGACTCTTGAGAGTCCCTTGGACTGCAAGAAGATCCAACCAGTCCATTCTGAAGGAGATCAGTCCTGGGATTTCTTTGGAAGGAATGATGCTAATGCTGAAACTCCAGTACTTTGGCCACCTCATGCAAAGAGTTTACTCATTGGCAAAACTTTGATGCTGGGAAGGATTGGGGGCAGGAGGAGAAGAGGACGACCGAGGATGAGATGGCCGGATGGCATCACTGACTCATCGGACGTGAGTCTGAGTGAATTCCGGGAGTTGGTGATGGACAGGGAGGCTTGGTGTGCTGCGATTCATGGGGTCTCAAAGAGTCGGACAACACTGAGCAACTGAACTGAACTGAAATATCTTAAATATCTGACTTAGTAGATCATAGTTGGATTCTTCTGTCCATTTCTGCATTGAATCTGTTGTCATATATTGTTTTAATTAAAGTTCATGAAAAATATTTATCTGTTTTTAAAAGCATGCAGTTGGAAAAAAGAACAATATCTTCGTGAGCTTTTTGCACATTCTTGGATATTCTCCTTTTTTCATGCTCATGCTCAGTTCCTGTTTATTTTCATTCACTGATTTGTGTCCTACTCTTTGTGACCCTATGCATTGTACTCCACCAGGCTACTCTGTCCATGAGATTTTCCTGTAAGGATATTAGAATGTGTTGCCAGTTTTTCCTCTAGGGGATCTTCCCAACCACGAGATTGAACCTGAGAATCTCTGTTCTCCTTTGTTACTATACCATGATGCGAACTACGGTAGATTTTTAATGCTCAGTTGAAATATGAAATGTGACATTTTATTAATATGTTTCATTCTCTGTTGCAATAAAAATTACTTTATCTTTCTCACATTTTAAACACCCCTTTTCCATGCGTTGATCTCTTGGGAAATAAGATTTAGTGAGTTATTTGATCAAATTTTCCAGATGTTCAGATATCCTTTATCATTATCAAAAATTCACATTCACCGATATCAACATCAAACTTATCAGAAAGTCTTTGAAGTGTTGAGAAGCTGTCAAGCTCATAGTTTTAGCTATAAGTTTTGAAAAAATTTAATTTAGGTTTGGAATCTTGAGAGTTACTATTGGTAATAAATAATGTCAACGTATTCTTTCAAGTTTGAGAAGTGCCTTCATGATTAAAGTGTGTAGTTCAAATAAAAAGTTATTTCACTACTGTGTACTCAAACTAAGCAAGTTATGAAATAGTTGCAGTTTCTGCTGCTGCTGCTTCTAAGTCATTTCTGTCGTGTCCAAATCTGTGCAACTCCATAGATAGCAGCCCATCAGGCTCCTCCATCCATGGGATTTTCCAGGCAAGAGTACTGGAGTGGGGTGCCACTGCCTTCTCCGAGTTGCAGTATAGGCAACTATAAAAGTTTTAATATTCTCATTGCATAATGCAATTTGTAAAGATCATCTATGTAGTTTCCAGATGGTACTAGTGATAAAGAAACCACCTGCAATGCAGGAGACTCGAGTTCACTCCCTGGTTGGGAAGATCCCCTAGTGGAGGGCATGGCAAACCTTTCCAGTAGTCTTGCTTGGGAGCCTGGGAGGATACAGTCCTTATGGTGAAGAAAAGTCAGACATGATAGAAGCAACTTAGCACAGCTGCACAAAAGTCATCAATATCAATATTTTTGAAGTAAGAATGAAAATAAAATGTCCAGTAAATATATATAATTCTCAACCCACTATTATACTAAAAAAAAGTTTATTTCCCAATTACACACATATATAAGGGGTTTTTTTTTTTAACTGTCCAAATTGAGGTATATATATATATATGCATACAATTGTGTATCACAATAAACTGTGGAAAATTATGAAAGAGATGGGAATACCAGACCACCTGACCTGCGTCTTAAGAAACCTATATGCAGGTCAAGAAGCAACAGTTAGAACTGGACATGGAAAAACAGACTAGTTACAAATAGGAAAAGGAGCACGTCAAGGCTGTGTCTTGTCACCCTGCTTATTTAACTTATATGCAGAGTACATCATGAGAAACACTGGGCTGGAGGAAGCACAAGCTGAAATCAAGATTGCCATGAGAAATATCAATAACCTCAGATATGCAGATGACACAACACTTATGGCAAAAAGTAAAGAAGAACTAAAGAGCCTCTTGATGAAAGTGAAAGAGGAGAGTGAAAAAGTTGGCTTAAAGCTCAGTATTCAGAAAACTAAGATCATGGCATCCAGTCCCATCACTTCATGGTGAATAGATGGGGAAACAGTGGAAAAATGGCTGACTCTTTTGGGGGGGCTCCAAAATTACTGCAGATGGTGATTGCAGCCATCAAATTAAAATATGCTTAATCCTTACAAGAAAAGTTATGAGCAACCTAGACAGTATATTCAAAAGCAGAGACATTACTTTGCCAACAAAGGTCCATCTAGTAAAGGCTATTGTTTTTCCAGTGGTCATGTATGGATGTGAGAGTTGGACTGTAAAGAAAGCTGAGCACAGAAGAATTAATGCTTTTGAACTGTGGTGTTGTAGAAGACTCTTGAGAGTCCCCTGCACTGCAAGGAGATTCAATCAGTCCATCCTAAAGATCAGTCCTGGGTGTTCATTGGAGGGACTGATGTTGAAGCTGAAACTACAATACTTTGGCCACCTGATGTGGAGAGCTGACTCATCTGAAAATACCCTGATGCTGTGAAGGACTGAGGGCAGGAGGAGAAGGGGACAACATAGAATGAGATAGTTGGATGGCATCACCAACTCAATGGACATGGGTTTGGGTGAACCTCAGGAGTTGGTAATGGACAGGGAGGCCTGGCATGCTGCAATTCATGGTGTCACGAAAAGTTGGACACGACTGAGCGACTGAACTGAACTGAACTGATATATACATATATGCTATTGACGTAGCACATACGTATATAGGTATCTCAGGGAGAAAACATATGCTGAGAATTTTGTGAAAATTTTGCTTTCAAATTTATAAGGGATTAAAAATGAGAAAATGTCCATAGGCAGTTCAAAATTTGTAAATAAATAAATAAATAAATAAGAAGAAGACTGTTTTATTCAACACATTAATTATATGAAATAAACTGTGTATTAAAACATATGTCCCCAACCTCAGGCCCAGACTGGTACCAGTACCTGTTAGGAACAGGACCACAGAGCAGGAGGTGAGTGGCAGGTAAGCTAGTGAAGCTTAATCTGCAGTTTCCCATTGCTCTTCACCTTTCACATTTCTACCTGAGACTTCCACCCCCAGCTGGTGGAAAAATCATCACCCATGAATCCATTCCCTCATGCCAAAATGGTTGGGGACTACTGTATTAAAATATGACATTGCTAGATATGTTTAATATTAACATGACCAAAATATTACGTGGCTTCAGAAATCTTGTTTTTGCTTGGCACACTGTTATTAGATATGTACAATAGTAAAGAAAGTAAACCAGAGGGTCGAATACCATTTTCTCAAAGATACCCTCTGATGTGTGTAATAGCCACTCATAATCACCTTTGTCATCTATTTAAGTTTATCTTGACAAAAAAGTGTTTCTTTGCTTATTTTAAATATTTTTTTCAGGTAAATATAAGTTTCATGAAGAAATGTATTTTTACTGTTTATTCCTTTATTTCCTAGCAGGTACACAGAATCTGGAATCTGGTAGAAAGAATTGGAATAATTGTTATGTTAATGATTAGATGAAAATTAAAAACATGATATAAATTTGGGAGTGAGAAACTTTTATTTTTTTATAGCTTTATGAGATTGTTTTATTTATTTATTTTTTAACAAAGTATTTCCCAGGAGAGTTTTGCATGCTGCAATTACTAAAACTGAATTTTTGATAAAGCACAATCTTTTGAACAGTTATTCCATATCTTAGTTTTTTTTTTTTCAAATTGGAAATTATTTTATTACTCAGTGTAAGGTATGTTTGATTTCTAATGGAGCTCTTCTATATTCAAAGTAAGTACTTTAATTCTCTCTGTATTTACTCAATTCCTACCATGCTTGTGTTTTTGCTTTTGTTTGTTTTGTTTCTCACAGGAGACAATTCTGTTTTTACCATGGGATAAGACTTTCTATATCTCTGGAATTGCCCTCCTGAGTATATTTTCTGGATTGTAAGGTTATTATTGATTTCTAAACCTTTGCTAGGGCATTTTGAAGACATAAAGCAATTACTGTGAATTTTCACTGTAATTACCCTGTGGTATCTTTATTTTGCTTAGAAGAAAACCCCAGGTGGCACAATGATCCATTTTTTAAAATATAAATTTATTTATTTTAATTGGAGGTTAATTACTCTACAATATTGTATTGGTTTTACCATACATCAACATGAATCCGCCACAGGTATGCACATGTTCCCCATCCTGAACCCCTCTCTCTCCTCCCTCCCCATACCATCCCTCTGGGTCGTCCCAATGCACCAGCCCCAAGCATCCAGTGTCATGCTTCGAACCTGGACTGGTCCAGGTTAACTCTCTGAAACACTGCTACATAACAAATGAAATTTCACACAAATTGACAAAGAATTCTTACTCTATACAGTCAACAAGAATATTTTCAGCTTTACTTATTGCCTTGCCATTATCATTTCTTATTCATCACAAGATAATTTTGTAACTCATATAGATACAATGCTGTCCTTAATTATCTCTTTGATATCCAGGGCAAACATAGATTTAAAGGGATGTTTATTTTTATTTATTTATTAAAATAAATAAATAAAGGAATGTTAAAGTTTATGCCATGTGTTAACTGACTTTTGTACTCAGATTTTACTATGTTACCTTCTTTAGAACACTGATTCACACAATCCTTCCCCATTCTAGAAATTCCAGTTGTCTGTATACTAAGCCGAATGCATTGAGGGTGGAGCGATCAAAATACTATAGAGTAGTCTGCCTCTTTCCTTATAGAATTTCCAGAGTTATATGCAGGATCATTCTGTTAAAAAAAAAAAAAAAAAAAAAAAAAGAAAGCAAACAAGCAAGAGGCCCCTGAGGTCTGGAAAGAGTGGATGAAAAAGCACCATAAAAAATTGTCATCAGTTCCAGTCATATGACTTAGGGCAGGTTTTTTGTTTTCATCATATTAACATTTTTGTCAAAATGATTGTTTTTTGTAGGACCTGGATTATACATTACAGGCTATAAAGACACACCCCTACCCACTAGATAAAGCAGTATTTCTTACCCCTCCTGGATGGCAACCAACATAGACTCTAGATATTCACAAAAGTTCCCTGATAAAATCTTTTAGCACTTCAGGTGAGAACCACAATTTTAGGCATTAAAACACACAACAACAGCAAAACAAACAAACAACAATAACAACAACAAAAACCTTTCATAATCACAAGGGTTCTCAAACTGTGGACAACGTCAATTAAAGGCAAAATCACCCTGATTTCTTGGCCAACAGAATTTTTCAAAAGTTGGATCCAATTATAAGGTTGAAGGTCCGGGTTTTGAAACTTTAATGAACATACAAATTATCTAGGTTTTCGTTTAAAATAAAGATGCTTGAACTCCCATTTGTAAGAAATTTTAATTCAATAGCTTTTCAGTAAAGTTGACCAAATAGAGTATTTGTTTTTAAATAATGGGATCTATAGAATCACAGTATAAGTGCGTTACTTCATAGAAAGTTTAAGAAATTGAATAAGAGTTTTTAAAACTGAAGATAAAAATTAATGCTGGCAATAAACTGTGGGGTTGGGTGGAGGTTCAGAGAAATGCCCTGCTTTAGTGGGTAGAAAGATTTTTTTCTTTTTTAATCTGTGCATGAAGAAGCTTCAAAAAATATGTTTTACTTCTATTCCTCTGGAATAAATGAGGTGATTTAGAAATACATGTCATGCGCAAATATTGAACACTGTTTTTGTGGGGGAAATTATAGCTGTTATCTTGAAAGGTAAAATATTTTCTTGACTACATTTAAAGTAACAGATGGTGAATTGTCTTACACAAAGCTTTAGTTAGAAGCTGTATCTTGTCATTGCCAAAGATTTTGAAGTAGAAAAGATGTAACTGAATGTAGCACTTGCCAAGTTAGTTACATTTCAGTGGGACAAAAATAAACCAGTGGAGGCTTTACACTGACTTTGTCTGACCAGTCTCAGGAAAGAGCTCACTGACTAGATTTGTTTGGAGTATTCAGTGTTCCTTTCCAAACCTCTGCTGACACAATCCCATCCGTTCTTTGGAAACAGTGATTACTACACACAATAATCTCTGTCAGCTGATACAGAGTTCTCTTAAAAGAAACACTATCCAAGATATTTCCTTCATGCTTCTTTTTTTTCAGCAAGTAGTTACCCTGAAATTTCAACAAAGACAAGTAGGACTACACTAAAGTGACTTTCTTTGGAGATATTGGACTAACATTGTAGCTTTTTCTTATTCTTCAATTTGTTTTTCAAATTCAATAGCTTTGTTAAAAGGCAAATACCATGAAGTTAGCAATACTTTTAACCTGTTTCCTTTGCTGCTGTGTTCCCACCTGTTAAAAAGAGTTCCTAAGGCACAGAAGCTGCTACCAAAAAAAAAAAAAAAAGAAAAAGAAAAAAAAATTGCTAAGTGAACAAATAAACAAACTCATTGTGTTGAATTCAAAAGGAGAGAAGTTATTTAGTTATCTCTCAAGCACTTCTGAGCAGACATAACTACAGATAAATACATTATGTGGTCATTTCAATCCCACCCTCCACTGTTGCCTGTCTCTTTGTTTGGAAGAAGGAGATGTTCTTATCTTATTGTAAAAAGAATTCAGAGACAATACAGGGAGATCAAGAAAGTAAAGTGAGAATTTATTTGCAAGAATACACTCAGGAAGAGTGAGTTGACAGGCGAGGAAAAGCTGTCCTGTGTGTGTGTGTGTGTGTGTGTGTGTTTTGGTTGTTGTTGTTGTTATTGTCATCTGTTTGTTTGTTTGCTTTTTGACAAGCCAATTATGAGGGGTGTATAAATGAAGGGGGACTTTTGGTAGTTCAGTTGGTAAAGAATCCGCCTGCAATGCAAGAGTTCCTAGTTCGATTCCTGAGTTGGGAAGATCCCCTGGAGGAGGGCATGGCAACCAACTCCAATATTCTTGTCTGGAGACTCCCCATGGACAGAGGAATCTGGTGTGCTACTGTCCATAGGGTCACAAAGAGTCAGACATGACCGAGTGCTTAATCACAGCACATAAATGAAAGGATTGGATGTTCACTGGAGAAGGAGGTGTTTGGGGTTTGTATTCCTTGATTTTCACCCCATCTTCACCTTTCCAAGGGAAGGAGAGATTTTATCCTTATTTAGCTTTCATTGAAAGTGTCATGGTGTTGGTGCATGTTGGAAATTTCTTATCTGTAAGGTTAAATTTATTGTAATGAGAGCATAATGAGCCATGGATTACTCTTTTTTTTTTCTAATTTTTATTGAAGTGCAGCTGCTTTACAATGTTGTGTAATTTTCTATTGTACAGCAAAGTGAATCAGCTATACATACACAGGATTTTATTCTCATTTAAGTCACCACAGAGCATTGAGTAAAGTTCCACTACTGGGTATATACACAGAGAAAACCATAATTCAACAAGACATATGCACCCAAATGTTCACTGCAACACTATTTACAATAGCTAGGACAGAAGATATCTAATTGTCCACCAACAGAGGAAAGGATAAAGATGTGGTACACACACACACACACACACACACACACACAGACTGGACTATTACTCTGCCATAAAAGGAATGAAATTAGATCATTTATAGAGATGTGGGTGGACTTAGAGGCTGTCATACAAGGCAACATGTTACATTCTGATGCAGGAGATTCCCCCCTTCTCCCATGTTTCTTTATCTGCCATTAATACTTTATCACTCAAAATATGTGGTTTCCTATCAGTCTGGAGGTTCCTACTTTTTTCTGTCTGCTCATGGAAGCCTGCTGTTAACAAGATGAGTGATTTCCTGACACCTGGTTCATGCCTCCATTTGTCTGCTTTTTCTAGCTACCTGCTTGCTGTAACATCCTCACCTACACAAAGCCACCGATTTCTGCTCCCTGATGCATCACTATCCTTTCCTTTTCTAAGGGGGCATCCAGATAAAATACATGTGAGCTGTTTTACATCCTTGTGGGAAAAAAATAAAATAAAAGCTCATATAAGAGAAAGGAAAGACAAAACTTCCTCTTGTCTTCCCCTTATTCTCCAACTATAGTCTCACTTCTCTTTCTATTTACAAAAAGGATTGTTTGAGCTTTCAGTTTTAATTCCTCCCTACCTAGTTTTTCTTGAACTTTCTCTAGTCAGGAATTCACTGTTACAAATTCACTGAAGGTGAATTTCACTGAAAGTGTAGGTCAGCAGATGTCCGTATGATGCTAAATCCAGTATGCAATTCCAATTCTCACCTTACTTGGTGAAGTAGCAGAAACATCTGTCAAAATTAATTTTTTTTTGTATTTGTTAACATTTTATTTTTTTTATTTTTTTAATTTTTATTTTTTTTAGTTTTTTATTTTTTTAAATTTTAAAATCTTTAATTCTTACATGCATTCCCAAACATGAACCCCCTCCCACCTCCCTCCCCATAACATCTTTCTGGGTCATCCCCATGCACCAGCCCCAAGCATGCTGCATCCTGCGTCAGACATAGCCTGGCGATTCAATTCACATGATAGTATACATGTTAGAATGTCATTCTCCCAAATCATCCCACCCTCTCCCTCTCCCTCTGAGTCCAAAAGTCCGTTATACACATCTGTGTCTCTTTCCCTGTCTTGCATACAGGGTTGTCACTGCCATCTTCCTAAATTCCATATATATGTGTTAGTATACTGTATTGGTGTTTTTCTTTCTGGCTTACTTCACTCTGTATAATCGGCTCCAGTTTCATCCATCTCATCAGAACTGATTCAAATGAATTCTTTTTAACGGCTGAGTAATACTCCATTGTGTATATGTACCACTGCTTTCTTATCCATTCATCTGCTGATGGACATCTAGGTTGTTTCCATGTCCTGGCTATTATAAACAGTGCTGCGATGAACATTGGGGTACATGTGTCTCTTTCAATTCTGGTTTCCTCGGTGTGTATGCCCAGCAGTGGGATTGCTGGGTCATAAGGTAGTTCTATTTGCAATTTTTAAGGAATCTCCACACTGTTCTCCATAGTGGCTGTACTAGTTTGCATTCCCACCAACAGTGTAGGAGGGTTCCCTTTTCTCCACACCCTCTCCAGCATTTATTGCTTGCAGATTTTTGGATCGCAGCCATTCTGACTGGTGTGAAGTGGTACCTCATTGTGGTTTTGATTTGCATTTCTCTAATAATGAGTGATGTTGAGCATCTTTTCATGTGTTTGTTAGCCATCCGTATGTCTTCTTTGGAGAAATGTCTATTTAGTTCTTTGGCCCATTTTTTGATTGGGTCTTTTATTTTTCTGGAGTTGAGCTGCAGAAGTTGCTTGTATATTTTTGAGATTAGTTGTTTGTCAGTTGCTTCATTTGCTATTATTTTCTCCCATTCAGAAGGCTGTCTTTTCACCTTGCTTATATTTTCCTTTGTTGTGCAGAAGCTTTTAATTTTAATTAGATCCCATTTGTTTATTTTTGCTTTTATTTCCAGCATTCTGGGAGGTGGATCATAGAGGATCCTGCTGTGATTTATGTCTGAGAGTGTTTTGCCTATGTTCTCCTCTAGGAGTTTTATAGTTTCTGATCTTACATTTAGATCTTTAATCCATTTTGAGTTTATTTTTGTGTGTGGGGTTAAGAAGGCCTTTGACAAAATTCAACATCCATTTATGATAAAAACTCTCCAGAAAGCAGGAATAGAAGGAACATACCTCAACATAATAAAAGCTATCTATGACAAACCCACAGCAAACATTATCCTCAATGGTGAAAAATTGAAAGCATTTCCCCTAAAGTCAGGAACAAGACAAGGGTGTCCACTTTCACCGCTACTATTCAACATAGTTCTGGAAGTTTTGGCCACAGCAATCAGAACAGAAAAAGAAATAAAAGGAATCCAAATTGGAAAAGAAGAAGTAAAACTCTCACTGTTTGCAGATGACATGATCCTCTACATGGAAAACCCTAAAGACTCCACCAGAAAATTACTAGAGCTAATCAATGAATATAGTAAAGTTGCAGGATATAAAATCAACACACAGAAATCCCTTGCATTCCTATACACGAATAATGAGAAAGTAGAAAAAGAAGTTAAGGAAACAATTCCATTCACCATTGCAACGAAAAGAATAAAATACTTAGGAATATATCTACCTAAAGAAACTAAAGACCTATATATAGAAAACTATAAAACACTGATGAAAGAAATCAAAGAGGACACTAATAGATGGAGAAATATACCATGTTCATGGATTGGAAGAATCAATATAGTGAAAATGAGTATACTACCCAAAGCAATTTACAAATTCAACGCAATCCCTATCAAGCTACCAGCCACATTTTTCACAGAACTAGAACAAATAATTTCAAGATTTGTATGGAAATACAAAAAACCTCGAATAGCCAAAGCAATCTTGAGAAAGAAGAATGGAACTGGAGGAATCAACTTGCCTGACTTCAGGCTCTACTACAAAGCCACCGTCATCAAGACAGTATGGTACTGGCACAAAGACAGACATATAGATCAATGGAACAAAATAGAAAGCCCAGAGATAAATCCACACACATATGGACAGCTTATCTTTGACAAAGGAGGCAAGAATATACAATGGAGTAAAGACAATCTCTTTAACAAGTGGTGCTGGGAAAACTGGTCAACCACTCGTAAAAGAATGAAACTAGATCACTTTCAAAATTAATTTTTAATTAACCCTCTTCTCCTTGAAACATTCCTTACATGGTCTCTAGTTCACAGAATTTTTAAATCTTATCAGGTTCTTCTCAACATTTTTTCTTCCTTCTACTTATTTTTCCATCCAGTTAAATTTGGAATGTTCTAGCCTTCACTCCCTGGACACCGTTTCTTTCTCTACTTGCTTTCTCTACTCTGAAGTCTTCATCTCTTTTTCTGGTTTCTCCCTTCACCTATACACTGATTCCATCGCATATTTATCCACACCAAAGGGCTCCCTAGTGAAGTCTTGGCTGTCCAGTTGTGATGCCCACCAAGAACTGTGACTGCTTCAGATAAACTTTCAGATTCACAAGAATGTCTTGTGCCTTAGCTGGCACCTACCCTCACAGAAAGATGTGGATCAGCTACCTCAGATATCCATAAGAGTTGTCAAGCTTCCTCACCGACAGGTGTCTAAATAGTCTCCTTTGTAGCAGTTCGCACAGTCCAGTTACAAGGGCATAAAATTATTTCCAGGAAGAGTCATGACCCCTCCCTTGTTGCAATAAAGGGCATATGAGGGTTAGTAGGGTATCACAAAAAGGGGGAGGTATTGAAGGACACGTAAGATTTTGAGGTCTGGAGTTAATCACAGGATGATTTTCCTAGTTGTGTTTGAGGTTTTGCAAACTAGGATAGTATCAGAACAGTCAGTGATCTCTATTTTTAGAATATACACATTCACCTAGAGGTAATTTAATTTCAGTTTGTTGATGGCTTTATCTTGAAGTATATGGTTCTCAATGAGCTTGTGTTAAAAGAATTTGAGAATGGAGCATCTGTGTTGAACATCATGGCTTTAGTTTTGTGCCTTTATGGATTTTATGTGCCATAATGCAGACTGCTTTTTAATAATTTAGCTTTCACTTCAATTTTCAGTTTCACCTACTATCTATCAGGATAGTAGCATTTTATTATTAATAATACCATTAGTATATTATCTTTATGAGCTTCCCTGGAAAACAAAAGGACAAAACAAAAATCAAATTTTATTATCATGCAGGGAAAGTTTTGTTAACTCTTTCTCACAGTATCTAATTACCTACTTTACACTTCTAATGGAGATAGATCACAGATGACATTTACAGTAAATTTAAGATTTCCATATTTAACATTCCATCCTTCACCAGAAAGCAAATAAGCTAACAAAGAGCAAAACCAAAGAAAACACACACAACCCAGCCTTGCTTCTTCTACAGGTTGCTATCTCATTAATAGAAAGTCCAAACTTTCAGTTTTACAAGTTAAACACTTTGTGTCTCCCTTTCTCTCACTACTCAATCTAGTCTCATATTCTATTAGGTTTATCTTAAAAACAAATCCAGTATTTAATCAATTTATGATTTTTATCTTGCCTGGATGTTTGCATATCCCCTTCAGCCTATTGTGACTATTGCACCTAAGATGATTTTTTTTTTTAAGTATCATCAGATTTTCCCTCTCCTTCTCAGAAGTCTTCTGTGGCTCCCATGTCACTCAGAGTAATAGTCAGAGCTATTAAAACGACTTTTAGGTCCGTAGGGAAATTTACCAGCAAAACTTCTTTAACCTTTGCTCTTAAATGGCCATGGTTTCCCCAACACCTCTTTGTGTTCCTTTTGAATGATCTAATAATTTTTAATGAAAAAAGAGAAGGCTCAAGAGGGAGAGGATATGTGTATAATTATGGCTGATTCACATTGTATGGCAGAAACCACCATAACACTGTAAAAAGTCAAACAAACAAAAGATAAAGAAAAGACTAAAGGGGCAAAGATTTCCTTAAATCTGGGGAAACAAAACATTTAAAAAATCAACAATATTTCAAGTTTAAAATTTCATAAAAAAATATAATCATTTTCTTCTGTTTACTTAATTTCATGTAATTAACTGATGTTTCACTTTATCTTTTGCTAGAAGTTTGATGAAACAATCAGTTTTTTATTAAGATTCTATAATTTGTTACTCAGTTTAGCAGTATGATTTGGTATTCACCAGAAACTTGTACTGTAGAGTGCTTATGGAACTTCTTTCCATGAATTTCTCTGAAGGTGAATCACTTGCAGGTAGACTTTGTAAAAGCATGTGAATAAAACAATGTATTTAAATTGTAAAAGATATACACATGTACATTATTAAAGGTTATAATGGAATTAACAAGGAAATTTGGTATTTCTGTGTCACACCTTTTATGATAATAACTAGAATTATGAATGGAGAAGGAAATGACAACCCACTCCAGTATTTTTGCCTGGAAAATCCTATGGACAGAGAAGCCTGGCAGAGTACAATCCATGGGGTTGCGAGGGCCAGACACGACTTAGTGACTAAACCAACACCATGAATGCTAACATTATATTAGGACATATCTGCATTTTAGGAATTTTATATACATTTCTAGAACATTTATGTTACTTAATAATGTTTTACATGTAATTTAACATACCAAATAAACCTAATTAGTTTAATATTTCACTTTTTTAAAGAGAGAAAAAAATCTTTTGAGGTGTTCCAGAAAGCCCTATGGAAAATTCCAAAGTTACTTCTAGATCAATCAAGACTCATTCAGTACTTAATTTTTGAGAACTTTGTAGAAAATATATTTTTTAAATGATTGGTCCAATATGTTCATAAATTGCTGTGAAATAGACAGTCATCTATTTAATTAAAGTTTCAAAGACTTTGCAGGCAAATACAAAAAGTTAAATATCAGTTGGCCCTTGAACAACATGGAGTATCAGTGTGAAGACCCTGCACACAGTAAAAAATCCATATGCAATTGTAGGACCTCTATGGATGCAGTTTCTCTGTATCTGCAGTTTTCCATGTCCACAGATTCAACCAAATGCAGATTGTGTAGTACTGTAGTATTTAGTATTAAAAATATCTGCATATAGGTGGAATCATGCAGCTTTTTCTTTTCCCTATATACAGAAAATGTTTTGCTTATACTTAGTACATTTAATTGCATATTCTAGAATTCTTAACCATTAGAAGTTATTCCCTGGTGGCTTAGTGATAAAGAATCTGACTGCTAATGCAGGAGATGCTATAAGATGGTGTAATAGAAGGACAGGCTGGGTGCTCATTTTCTCCTGTGAGAACTTCAAAATTTTAACTTGCTGCTGACCAACCATTGACAGGAGAATGTTGGATCCCACCCAAAATAGACACCCCATGTCCAAGGGCAAAGAAGTCCCAACAAGACATTAGGAAGGGCAAAACTGCATTTAGAATAAAGCCTCATACTTGACAGAGATGCTTGGAGGGTTCAAAAAAAATCTTGTGTGCACCAGGACCCAGAGGCCCCACAGAGACGGAGCCAGACCTGCCTTTGAGTGTTTGAGTGTCTCAAACTATTTATTCAACTTGTATGAATAGTATATCATGTTTATTTAACTTATATGCAGAGCACATCATGTGAAATGCCAGGCTGGATGAAGCACAAGCTGCAATCAAGATTCCTGGGAGAAATATCAATAACCCCAGATGTGCAGCTGGCACTAACATAATGGCAGAAAGTTAAGAGGAACTAAAGATCCTCTTGATGAAATTTAAAGAGGAGAGTGAAAAAGCTGACTTAAAACTCAACATTCAAAAAACCAAAATCATGGCATCCAGTCCCATCACTTAATGGCAAATAGATGGGGAAAAATGGAAATAATGAGAGACTTCATCTCCTTGGGCTCCAAGATTACTACAGGTGGTGACTGCAGCCATGAAATTAAGACTCTTGCTCCTTGGAAGAAAAGCTATGACCAAACTAGACAGCATACTATAAAGCAGGGACATCGCTTTACCAACAAACTTCCATCTAGTAAAAGCTATGTTTTTCTAGTAGTCATGTATGGGTGTGAGAGTTGGAATATAAAGAAAGCTGAGCAGTGAAGAACTGATTGTTTTGAACTGTGATCTTGGAGAAGACTCTTATTTATTAATAAACCAATATATCATTTATTCCTCTTTAATAAGATGTCAAAAGTGGATACAATTAAGTTTATTTAGTAATCAATGTTTCAGCATATTATATCACTATGAAATGGTCTAAACATTCAATAAAGTTTCATCATTTAATTTAATTCTGTTAGGTAGAAAGGAATCCAAAATGGCAGTGGCTAAAAGACAAAGAAAGGAAAAGCCCGTGAAAAGGGAAGAAAAGAAAACCCGAGGACCAGAGTGAGAACTTCAGGTGAAAAAAACATCCTTCCTGGCTAGCCCAATTTACATAGGGCAGGCTCAAGAGGAAGAGACAAAAGGTATAAAAAGAGGAAGCCAAGATAGATTGAGGAGTCACTCTTTTGGGTCAGCTCACACTCACACCTCCAGGGTGCACTAACCTTTGCTTGTTGAATAAAACTTAGCTATAAGTGACATGTAACACTGGTCTGCCACTTCAGTTTTTTTTTGCTGTGGTGAGACAAAACCAATGAAATTACACACTCCCCCAACAATTATAAGGGGTCTAAGATCACTGAGCAACTGAACTGAACTGAACTGAACTGAACTGAAGGGGATAAGTTATCAAAGGGATTTGGGAAACTACTAGTAAACCATTAAACAATCATTGCTAGAAAATTCACCCAAAAGTTGTCTCAGTTGCATCTATTTAATTCATTTCTTAACAATCATGAGACATGAGACATGAAAGCAATTAGTCATTCTCTTAAGGATTTTTTTTTCTTTTTTTTGACAGGCATTGCAGCAGAGACAAACATGAGTCCATTTAACTAGCAAATTCAAGTAGAACAGAGGTTGTTTAACTGAATTATTACTACTGATGCTCTGAAAACACAGCCATATTAATTAAACCTGCAAACTTAAACTTAGATTTATTTATCAAAGATTATCATAGATGGCATGAACTTAAAAAAAAAAAACACAACATTTGGATTAACTTTAATTATATCTCTGACAGAAATAATTTATAACTGATTTTTATTCTCATTAAAATAAAGCTCTTTTACAAGTTAATTTGGCAATGCTATCTGAAAGTAGAAAAATACCTTATCTATAATGTGTATACATAGACAAACACAGTTAGGGACAAATATTTCACGTTTTTATTTTAAAACTTTACTCTGGGGGATCATATAGTTGAGGGCTTCAAGTTAGAGATAGGCAATGAGGGACAAAGTTTTAAGGATCTCATATTCTTCCTCTGGAGAAGGCAATGGCACCCCACTCCAGTACTCTTGCTTGGAAAATCCCATGGACCAAGGAGCCTGGTAGGCTGCAATCCATGGGTTCGCTAAGAGTCAGTCACGACTGAGCGACTTCATTTTCACCTTTCACTTTCATTCATTGGAGAAGGAAATGGCAACCCACTCCAGTGTTCTTCCCAGGGATGGCAGAGCCTGGCGGGCTGCCGTCTGTGCGGTCGCACAGAGTCGGACACGACTGAAGTGACTTAGCAGCAGCAGCAGCAGCATTCTTCCTCTTGCATTGTTTCAAAATCAATCATAGGCTGGCATCAGGTAGTCCAATAATCGGGTCTGGCAGTCCAGTAGCCTGGTAATTGAGTCCATTTTCTTTTGTGTATTTTATTGGAGCTTTCTTTCTGCAGGAGAAAAACTACAAGGGGTAATCTCCAATGAGAGTGCTGTAAAGGTGAGCACCAGATACAGGATGTAATTAGCATAGAATTAAAGAATAATAGCTGCAGAATGTAGCTCACACAGAGTTAGGGGTCAGAAAAGCAAAGTTGGTTACAGACTACAGACTGAGAAACTGAACTGAACAGATTAGGAACGATTAAACTAAAAAAAAAAAAGAAAGAATGATAGGACAGTTCACTGTTCTATCTTCTTTGTCCTCAGGAAATAAAAGAACACTCTTTTTTCCTTTCCACTGAAACAATTTTGCTTCAATATGCCTATCTTTCATACCTATAAACACTTTGAGGGAAATAGGTGAGGTCTTTGAATTGATAAAGATATGTGGATTTTGACTTATTTCTGGAGTTGCAATACTGTTTTTGTAAAGGGTTGCAAGACAAAGATGGTTGCTTCTATTAGCTGTTGAACACCGGCTTCTGCTGATACATTTCTTGATTTTTTTGCAGGCGAGCAGGAGGCCCTGGAGAATTATGAGGAGGTGGAACATTTTTATAATCTCTTTTTAAAGGTATTCATATTGGATCTTTAAGTCGAATTTCTTTCTCCCCGCCCGCCCCCCCCCCCCAGCTTAATATAGATTTAAGCACTAAGGCTAGCCATTATATACTGTGTGCATGTATATGTGTTTTACTTTCAATCTGTCCTCCCTAAGTACCAGTAAAACAATTATTTAGGATAAGAGCTCTCAGGTTGTTTGTTTGTTTGTTTTTTTCCCTCTCTTCAAATATAGTCAATTTAAAGAATCTATCATCTGTCTATTGATGAGTAGAAAATGATATCAATTTCAAATATCAACTTAAACTGATATGCTTTCTTTACAGCTTAACCGAACACATAAGAGGCATCTTACAGGAGTCTAACACTAACTTTTTCAGCACTAACAAGCAATGAAGGTTGAAATGATAAAGGCCCTTCCTTATGGACTATGATGCCTTATGACAAATACCCAGAGAGCTGGCATGACTGGACACAGTTCTGTTTATGACTTTGTGTCTTGGAATCTCAGTCTATTTGACTGAAGAGACCCTGGTAAGTGCACCTTCTGAATGGTGGAGACCACAGAAAATATTCTCATTGGTCACCAAGCCAAGCTCTTGAGACACAGAACAAGATGTAACAAAACACCTCATTCAGTTCCATACAGCAGGCCCAAAGCACTATTTTTTTATACAGACACTAGTCTGTGAGGCTGGCTTGAATAGCAGGCTCATAATAAAAAGCCTCTGCCCTCTGTTCTTCCCCATGGAAATCATCCCCTTCCTTATGACAAAGAGCACAAGAGAGAAGAAGAAAATCAATGACCATCTGTGGAAGAAAGGATCAATCAAAAGTACTAGTTTACCAAAGAACAGAGTTCTATATCTGAAGTAACCAATTCCAGAAATATTTTCTCCCACTTATCTAAGTTTAGAAGGAGAGAAAAAGGACTCTCACAGTTATAGCAGGCAAGTAGCTAGTTATAAGCAGAGACAGGTATCTCTGGATTGTTTACAGTGGTGGAGGTAGAGAGTGGGGAGTGGAAGAAGTCAGCAACTTTGTCCAATGAGTGTTGATGGTCTCCTTCTTCAGGGGAGTGTTGAAATCTCTGGTATGACTTCATTGGAAGCTAGTGTTGTATTCCAGAGTATAGGTATCTAGCTAGGCAGTTAAAAATACAAGGACCAAAGAGAAGGATGTGAATAGTGGCTATGGAATCTAGAAATTGGAAAAGCCAAGTACATCCTGGGAACCACTCCTTAACATCTTCACTACATTCTTGTTTCCCTTGATTATACCTGGGTAGTAAGGAAGTCTGTTTGTACAGTTCTTTCACATTTACTTCTACTTATCCTATGACATTAATATATGGACAGCACATTTAATTTATGCCAGTACAAATCCCTCCTTGACTTACTAGGAGATAGTCTAGGGCTTGATGGTTGTCAAACGCCACCCCTGTCAAGGAATCTAGATATTTTTGAATAATTTTGAGAGTGTCTACAGTTTTCTTTAATGCTCTATCTAGGGAGGAAAATAGTTTTCCTCATGGTAAGGAGATTTTTTTCCCGGAGGCAGCTATAGTTTCCATAATCCCTGTCAGCAATAGACCAAATCCCCACCTCTTTTTACCTTACATGAGGAAACATTGGGCTGGAGCCACAGATCCCAAGGTGCAATTCCCATAATGAAATGTATTGTCTAAAAGATGTAAGAGACTAACGGCTTTGGTCATTTTGAGATGGTTGCCTGAGGTCCCATATAGCCATAATAATCCAGGCACTGCTGATAGGACAGTGTGATTGATTTGGTTATATAGCTGCAGAAAAATTCTGGGAGGTGGGAAACAGCTGGGGAGGGATCTCAACCATATTTTGGCTTTGGTCCCTGGTTTATCATGTCTGAGGTGGGGAGAGTCTATATTTATAAAGAGTTGTGGTCAGAGGGTATTATATAATAGCTGGCACAAGATGTTTGGTTGGCATTAGTTTTTGATTTATCATAACACATGTTTTTTGTTAAGGGTGCAGGGTGAAGTATAAATAGCAACTCACTATGTCACTCTAATCTATAGGCTTAAAGATATCTAGGGGCAGGCTTATGTTTCTGTTAGAGAGAGTCTCAGGGTCTAAAGAGGAGTCTGTGCTACACAATTGGGTATTTTTGTATCAAGGCATACATTTTAGGGTTTGATTGAACATTAGGGATATTTTGGTGATATTTATAGTCCTTGGATTAGGAAGCAGGTTGTGGTAACAAGGTGGAGGTGGCCTATCCCACGTAACAATAATAATAATAATAAAATCTTGTCTAGAGTAATTAAAAGAGGATTGTTTAAAAGATGAGAAGAGATATGGTTTTTGACTGGTGAAGCTTTGAGGGTGGTTCTTATGTCTCCCAGGATGCTAAGCTGGGGATGGCAAATCGAACAGAAAGAGAGATTTTCCAATTTAGCAATAATCTGGGAGATTTTGACTATTACATTGTCATTTCATGTTAAGTTTTGGAAACAAAGAGATTGGTAGAGAAGACAAGAACAAGTAAGAGCAGAGCTAGGGTCCCCGGAACCTTTCAGAACAGAGGCTGTGGGTCATCTTTTTAGGTTACAGCTTTTCTTGGACTTTGATGATTGAGCAGGTTTCAGAGGCAAAGGGCCCAGTGTAAGAAGTCAGGACACAGTAAGTGTCTCCCATGGCCATTAGACATTGGACAAGGTTACTTGCCATGTTAATGGTCACCAGTGAAACCTCCTGTGTGATGGTGACTGTCTTCTCAGAAGCATTTGAAGGTCCCAAGTCCTGTCAATTAATCACTGCCATGACTGGCATAGAGAGATTTCCTCACTTCTTTTGTAACTGAGGGCATTTTCTCTTCCACCATTTTGCATAGTGGGCATGGCATTTTGGGTAAAGACTAGGAGCTGTTATAGTTAAAACAATCCCCATTCCCTGTGGGAAGTCTTCCAGGTGTATTTTTGGGGTGACCAGGAGGTGTCAGATCTTGTCAAGACAGCTGCCAAAAGCTAAGCCTGCCATATTCCTCCCTTAGCTCATGTTCCCTCTTTTTCTCCTCAGACTGGTCTAGTGCTAGCAGGAATGATGGGAACCACAGCTGCAGCTGTCCCCAGGGGAGAATTTGCCTACCATGAGGCAACCTTGAGGGACCTAATCTCCTTCCTAGACAGCAGAAGAAAACAAGAGACACTCTCAAAATTGTTCAAAAATACCTAGATTCCTTGGCAGGGCTACTCTTTGACTACCAAGCTCCAGATTATCTCCTAGCAAGCCAAGGAGGAGTTTGTACTGTCATAAGTAAAACATACTGCACATGTATTAATGTCATAGGAGAAGTATAAGTAAATGCTAAAAAACTCTATAAATGGGCTTCTTTGCTACCCACGTTTAATCAAGTGAAACAGGAATGGAATGGAGATGTTGAGAGGTGGTTCCCAGGATATACTTGGCTTCTCCCATTTCTAGGTTCCATAACCACTGTAATTCTCAACCTTCTGTTTGGTTCTTATATTTTTAACTGCCTGGCTAGATATCTAGCCTCTAGAATATAACTCTAACTTCACATGATGCTGTGCCAGGTATTTCAATCCACCCCATCTGAAGAAGGAGTCCAGCACCTGATGGACAAAGTTGCTGACTTCCTCCACTCCCACTCTCCACCTTCACCACTGTAAACAACCAGAGACTCCTCTCTGCTCATACCTAGCTGCCTGCATGCTGTAACATCACCACTTTTCCTCCCATCAGAACTTGCAAGAAAAAATCTGGGAGGCCAATGTGGTGAGAACTCCCAACCTCTACTGGCATTGGTCAAAGGTCCCAGGTCTTTGGCTGCAGAGCTTTAGGTCAAGGAAGAGTGGATCCATCAAGTACCCTGCTGACTAGACCAACTGTTTACGAGTAAACAATCCCCCACCACCACCCCTCTTGGGTTCTTTCGATGGTCTAAAGATAATTAAATTACTCACTTTAAAATCAGATTGATAGAAGAAAAAAAAAAATAATGTTCATGTTTCTCCCATAGAAATGGGACACCTGATAAGGCCAAAACAAGTCTGTTATATACATACATATATATATATATACTTAGATAAATAAACAATTACTTGTGAAGGTTTAGCAAAACAGGGCTTGTGCTTAGGGTAGTAGACTAATGAAGAACTGATGCGAGTTTGCCTTCTTTGCCTTGAATTCCTTAAGTCTGGTGATCAGGAGGCTTTCAAGCCTCCTACTTGAAAAGCATATCTTTATGTGGGAGATTTAATCCACACTTGCAGGGGGAAAGAGATGATCATAATGTTTTATGAAATATTATTATTTTCCATTGCTGTTTCTTAGGTAAGTTTAATCCAAAATAATTACATATGGAATTGAGGCATATTTAAGGAGAACCTGGCTTGAACCCCAACCCTCTTCTGCCCTCTCACTATGCCCTTTGGCCACACTGGCTTCTTTGTTTACCTGGAATACACATGGGAAGTTCTTCCAGATTTATGCATGGCTTGCTACTCTACCTTTCAAATCATAGTATATTGTTTTCCCCACTCTACTAGCTGGTCTCTCCTTATCTCTCACTGCTTTGCATTCCTCCCTAGCCTTTATATGTTTTTCTTGTTCCACATTTATTTATTTTTTTTCTGCATCATATTGTATGCACATGAGGAAATACCTTTTTTTTTTTTTTTTTTTCTGTTGCAGGATTCTATGTGTGCCTGGGATCTATTAAGTATCTGCTAAGTGGAGTTTTTGAGATTGAAAGTATATTATAGTGTTTAGCATACTTATATAATACTTATAGCATGAATGAATAATACTGCCTGTTATGCCTGTAAACCTAAGATCTTGTGGACATCAAGCCATCATATTTCAGTTGTTCTGATGGAGAGCCCTGCGGCAACTCAAGATAGAGACAAATGGTCTGCCCAGCTGTCAAACACTCAGCCGCTGCAGACACTCTCAAGTGTGCATCTTAAGGGAATAGAAGATGGAGAAAAGCAGGAATCTGGGCCAGATAGCTGAAGTGCATATGAAAGGAATGATTTAAGTGAACGCAGACTCTTGAATCTTCCCATAAATAGAAAAGTGCTAAATTATTTAATTTGAGATATCTGCTTTCCATTAATTAAATATAATCTGTTGACGTTCTAGCTGCCTGTCCTTTGTTGCAAAAACATAAATACCCTGGCCCCCCTACCTTGCCTCTTCACAGCAGTCTCTCAGAGTTATCTGAGATGCAATGTGGTATCTTGGGCTTAAGTCCTCAGTTTTGCCAGCTAAATAAAATGTGCCTCAACTTCTAGGCTGTGCTTTTTTTTTTTTTTTTCAGTCAACAATAGTATAAGGGAAAGACGATAATAGCCTTAGTATATTTGGAGGTTTAAATGCAATGTTAAATGAAAGCCTATTAACTATTATTATCATTTTCCTTATGTATAATACAACAGTTAGTGTTTCCATATACATGAACATGCATATAATAGCATTCAGTTCAGTTCAGTTGCCCAGTCATGTCCGACTCTTTGCGACCCCATGAATCGCAGCACACCAGGCCTCCCTGTCCACCACCACTCCTGGAGTTCACTCAAACTTACATCCATTGAATTAGTAATGCATTCCAGCCATCTCATCTTCTGTCATCCCCTTCTCCTCCTGCCCCCAGTCCTTTCCAGTATCAGAGTCTTTTCCAATGAGTAAACTCTTCTCATGAGGTGGCCAAAGTACTGGAGTTTCAGCTTCAGCATCAGTCCTTCCAATGAACATCATTCTAAAGGACTGATCTCCTTTAGAATGGACTGATTGGATCTCCTTGCAGTCCAAGGGACTCTCAAGAGTCTTCTCCAACACCGCAATTCAAAAGCATCAATTCTTCAGCGCTCAGCTTCCTTCACAGTTCAACTCTCACATCCATACATGACCACAGGAAAACCATGGCCTTGACTAGATGGGACTTTCTTGGAAAAGTAATGTCTCTGCTTTTCAATATGCTATCTAGGTTGGTCATAACTTTCCTTCCAATGAGTAAGAGTCTTTTAATTTCATGGCTGCACTCACCATCTGCAGTGATTTTGGAGAACAAAAAAATAAAGTCTGACACTTTCCACTGTTTCCCCATCTATTTCCCATGAAATGATGGGACCAGATGCCATGATCTTCATTTTCTGAATGTTGAGCTTTAAGCCATCTTTTTCATTCTCCACTTTCACTTTCATCAAGAGGCTTTTTAGTTCCTCTTCACTTTCTGCCATAAGGGTGGTGTCATCTGCATATCTGAGGTTATTGATATTTCTCCTGGCAATCTTGATTCCAGCTTGTGCTTCTTGCAGCCCAGCGTTTCTCATGATGTCCTCTGCATAGAAGTTAAATAAGCAGGGAGACAATATACTGCCTTGACGTACTCCTTTTCCTATTTGGAACCAGTCTATTTTTCCATGTCCAGTTTTAACTGTTGCTTCCTGACCTGCATATAGGTTTCTCAAGAGGCAGGTCAGATGGTCTGGTATTTCCATCTCTTTCAGAATTTTCCACAGTTTACTGTGACCCACACAGTCAAAGGCTTTGACATAGTCAGTCAAGCAGAAATAGATGTTTTTCTGGAACTCTCTTGCTTTTTCCATGATCCAGTGGATGTTGGCAATTTGATCTCTTGTTCCTCTGCCTTTTCTAAAACCTGCTTGAACATCTGTATTATCATTATAATTAGGTGTTGCCTAACATTAGAACCACAGTTTTCTCTCACTGTCATAGATGATATATCAGGGTGAAAAGACAAATTTTGATACAAAGGAAGATAATTTCTTCGTGAAAGTGAAAGTGTTAGTTTCTCAGTCATCTCAGACTCTGAAATTGGATTCCACTGCAATTCAATTCCATGAATTGTAGCCCACCGGCTCCTATGTCCATGGAATTCTCCAGGCAAGAATACTGGCGTGGGCTACCATTATCTTCTCCAGGGGAACCCAACCCAGGGATCAAATACAGGTCTCCTGCATTCCAGGCAAATTCTTTACCACCTGAGCCACCTCATTAAAGTTATGATTTTCCCTCACTCCAACAAAGACAGCAGATTCATGTTATGATCAAGCATGTATGTTTGTGTGTATGTCTGTATATGTGTTTTATGTGTGTGTTTATCTAGCTGTAAGTGCTTATTACAAATATGTAGACCAATGATTAATGTAAGCATTAGAATGGCAAAGGTAAAAGAAGAAAGAGCCTTAACAAGGCAAGCAAATTCTAAATTTGGGAACAGGAAAACTGATAATAAGATTGCATATAGTTGTCAAAAATAGAACAGAAATGAAGTATCCCTAGACTTCTGATATTTAATAGCTTTATAACAAATTTTTCTCTTCAGGTGGACTTGGAATGTGTCTAACTATATCAAGTATGCCTTGTGGAAGGCAGATTTTTATCAAATGTCAGCCGTGAAGTTTACATAGCTATATGACCTATACAGGTTAATTTCCTGGGCAGGCAGAGTTCTCTGGCTTCCAGTTTAAAACTAGATTTCCTTCTCATGCTAGATTGATGGAAGTGTATCTATGGACATCCATAGAAACCATGACTTATTGAATACTGGGCTCCATTATTCTCTGGATATAGATCTTAATGAGCTATTGCTGCTAGAGAACATGATATATCTGACAATCCAACTAAGACCTAGACACACTGCATGTACTATATCCTGAGTATTTTACTTATGATACATAAACCTGGCCGTAGGCCATGTCTGTACAATAGAATTCTGCCTCACTGAACAATTCATTTGATATGATTTGTTGTGATATGTCTGCACAGCTCTTGAGTAGAGGATGTCTTAATGAGCCACAGCAAATTGGAAGGGCCAGTTTCTAGCTTCTGTCAAATACTATAGCAATGACCTCAATTAAAGTTATAGATTGTTTCTAAGCATTATTCATTGTTAGTGACGCAAGCCATAGCTTGGCAAACTCTCATTAACACCTTGACTGAATGAAGAACATACATATCAGGCAGCTCTGTGCTGAAGATACTACTCTACCTACTGGGATATTGTATAATTTGATTGACAGTAATTGCTGCCATATGCTTTCAATTATCTAATTAGTTATTGCCACTACATATGTTACCAATTACATACAGCTAGCATTGCTTTAGAGCTTCCATTCAGAACTGTCACTGAATCTCCAAATGTTGCACTGAGTCTGCCTTGAAAAATGCTTCTTGAATTGATGCATATGTGGACTATGAAGAGTTTTATTTGAGATAATAGTAATATTTTAAGCCAGCATAACTTTTTAGTTAGCATAAAATTATTGAAAATAAAATTTGAAAAGTAAAAGAGATAATACACATATTAAAGATAAATTCTAAAGCAATCTCAATATCTGATTAACAATCCATAACGCTAAGATTTCTGCCTCAGTTCTTTTAACTATGGAAGAAGATTAAGGAGTTATTAAAACATCATGTTTTTCTTTTTTAATTTATTCATTTAATGAACACATTAATTAAGGATCATTGCACACAAAGTATTAGATATAAAAACAATAGCAGATATAAAGATTAAAGACAAATTTGTAAAATTAGTGGACACCAATGCACAAATATTATAAATCATGATTCAATAGTTTAAAAGATACAGGTACTAAACTTTATACTCATTAGAGATTAGATTTAGTTCAATGGAGATAAATATGTTTAAACTGATAGGGTAAAATTTCAATTAATGCTTGAAGAATAAAATTCCATTTGCTAAAAATAGGAGAAGATTTAGGTTGCTTCACAAAGAGGGAATAAGAAGGGTAAAGGTGATTCATTTACAAAGGATACAATGACACTGAATCACATGTCTTGCCTAGCATACCAACCTAGCCAAATATCAGAATTTTAGTAGTCTGCAAATATGATGCTAGTCATTTGAAAGTTTTCTCCTCTTTGTTTCTACTGTGTCTTGGAGAAATAACAAATACACAGTTGACATTTCAAAGTAAAAGCCAGTAAAAGGTGCAATATAAATAATAAAAATTGTGAGAAATCATTGGAAATAGTGACATACATTGATTTTTATAATTGTTTGTTCATCTTTTCCTTTTTTATTGGCATCCACTTATGTAATTCCAGTGTATCATAGCTATTCACTAAAATTGCATAATTTTCCTATTTCAATTCATATTTTATGCCACATCCTGATTAATCTTTTAAAAATAATCTATCTTTTCATTTATGCAATGCTTATGTACTGATCATCTATTGTGCAGCAGCTTTTTCCTAAAACTGGGAGGATTATGGCCCTTGTGGACTAAAATTCTACAACTTGAACTTGCCATTCTCTTACAATAAAGGCTAAAATGGACTATCCTTGCCTAGAACGGTGTTTTTCCATTATCGATTTCATTCTGAGTCATATTCCTGAAAGTTTGTATTTTTAACAAGGGTAGTGGGTATTTTATTATATGCACAACTGAAAAATGCACAACCTAGAAATTGAGAGTTATGTTTTATTTAGTGGAAATTCTTAGGACTCCAAGTCTTGGAGACAACATCTCAAAAAACCCTGAGAATTCTGCTCTGAGGAGGCAAATGGAGAAGCCAGTATACATAGAATTTTTTCCAACAAACGGCAGGTAGTTGGAACATCAAAAATTACTGTAAATTAGAGGAAATCATATATCTCTAGTTAAGGAATGTAATACTTTTCTATATATGGGAAGATTCAAAAGTCTGGGCTCACTGACATCATTCTTTTGATATGCACATTCTTTTGATATGGACCAGTATCCTATGCTTTCTCATCCTGAGTTTCCTCAAGATACACCATAGAGGATGCTGTAGCTTGATGACTGCTAGATGGCAGACATTGTTGGTTTCCTTCTTTCCTGTGTTCCTTTAGGACTCACAATCAGGGAAGCTGTAATATAATGGCTCGATGGGCATAGCATTCTTTGATTAGTGATATGATAAGAAAGTTAGAGTCTTAATCTAATTAATAAGCTCAAACTAGGACCATGCGACTTTAAGACTTTCATACACAATAAGGCCTTTCATTTTATTTATGTATGAAGTAAATTAAATCAAGGTCAATTTTGATAGATAGTTTTAAAAATTTCAGGGTATAAATTCCAGCTGAAGGGAAAGCTAATAATGTTAAAAGTTTTGATTAGATAAGAAGGACAGTATTGAAAAATAACCATTTGGACCTGTAACAAGTGAGGGTCTTATGACTGGTAGCAGATACTAAGTTGCAGTCTATATTCCTACACCAGGACCAACTTCTTCACAATCTGCCAGATCAAAAGTCAATTCTGAAAGAACTATTTTACAGCACAATTATATTAAATACAACACAGGACAAAAGTTAAAAGAAATAATCGTTTGATTTAACTGAAGCACAATTTCAAAAAATCTAAAAAAGCATCAATTGTATTAGGGGAACCACTGACTGAAACTGCCCTCCCTGGTCAGACACAACAGTAACCATGTGCATGAGTTTACTTACAACAAAGTTCTGCTAAGAAACTTGAAAATAACAAGGTGCCACCAACAAGAAGAACTTGAGAAAGGACTAAAGGAGAGAGGAGAACAAGTCTATATGTCTTACCAACCTCCCATTATCCTTCTCACTGGAATTCATCTTCGTTGAGTGATGCATACATCACTGAAAATCACGCTGAGTCAGAATGAATGACCAGAAACAACCAGGAAACTAATCCTATTACCATAAAGCCCAAGACTGTGAGACATGTGGCAGAATATTTCTCCTGAGTTTCCTTACCCTCCTGCTCTCTGCCTGGGCACCCCTTCCTAACAGTCTCTTGCTTTCTCAGCATGTGAGTCTCCTTGGAAAATTCATTTCTGAGTGTTAGATAAGAGTCCACTCTTGGGTCCTGCAAAGGGCCCTCCTTTCTCTAACAGTGGCATGAAGCTGAAGGTATAGCTATGAACTGAATTGTGTGTCCTTATAATCTCATTGTGCAGATGACACCACCCTAAAGGCAGAAAACGAAAAGGAATTAAAAAGCCTCTTGATGAAGGTGAAAGAGGAGAGTGAAAAAGCCTGCTTAAAACTCAACATTCAAACACTAAAATCATGGAATCCAGTCCCATTATTTCATGGCAAATAGATGGGGAAAAATTGGAAACAGTGAAATTATTTTCTTGGTCTTCAAAATCACTGCAGATGGTGACTGCAGCCATGAAATAAAAAGACACTTGCTCCTTGGAAGAAAAGCTATGACAAACCTAGACAGGCAGAAGTCTGTATAGTCAAAACTATGGCTTTTCCAGTAGTCATGCACAATGTGAAAGCTGGACCATAAAGAAGGCTAAGTGTTGAAAATTTATGCTTTCAAACTGTGGTGCTAGAGAAGATTCTTGAGAGTCCTTTGAATATCAAGGAGATCAAACCACTCAATACTAAAAGAAATCACCCCTAAATTTTAATTAGAAGGACTGATAGCTTCAGCATTAGCCTCTTGGCTACCTGGTGCATAGAGCTGACTCTTTGTAAAAGACCTATTTGCTGGGAAACATTTAGAGCAGGAGGAGAAAGGGGTGATAGAGGATAAGATGATTGGATGGCATCACCGACTCAATGGACATGAGTTTGAGCAAACTCCAAGAGTTGGTAATAGACAGAGAATCCTGGTTTGCTGAAGTCCATGAGGTTGCAATGAGTTGGACATGACTGTGTGACTGAACAGCAAAAACAAATTCATGTGTTGAAGCCCTAGCCATTTCTAGCCACCTGTAGAGGTGATTCCCTGATCATTCAGATGATAGAGAATTCCATGGAGAGAGGAGCCTGATGGGCTCACAAAAATTCAGATATTACTGAGTGACTAACACATACTTAGAGGTGATTAGATTTAGATAGGGCTTCCCAGGTGGGTCAGTGGTAAAGAATTTGCTTGCCTTTGCAGGAGACATGGGCTTGATCCTTGGATCAGGAAGATCCCTAGAAAAGAAAGCAGCAACTCACTCTAGTATTCTTGCTTGGGAAATGGACAGGAGGGCCTGGCAGGCTATAGTCCATAGGACCACAGAGGAGTTGGATACTACTGAGTGACTAAACAACAGCAAACACAGATTCAGATGATGTCTGGCATCTGGGACTTCAACAGGGTATCAGGCCCTTATAGGAAGAGACACCAGACAGCATTCTCTCTCTCTTTGACAGGTGAGAATGCAAGAAGTTAGCTATGTGCTGACCAGGGAGAAAATTCTCAAAAGGACCTAACCATGCTGGTACCCTGACCTCAGGTTTCTAGCCTCTAGAACTGTGGAAAATAAATTTCTGTTTTTGAAGTCACCCAGTTAATGACACTTTCATGGCATCCTAATTAGACTAATACAGCTATGTACAATCTGGGATATGGCAAAGCCCTGGAGCAAATATGTCACATTCTGTTTAAGATAAAATATTTAAACTTGAAAATAGATAAAATAATAAATATAACTTTTTTTTTTCAACAGCAAGAAAAAAATCAATCCATGGTTAGACTCAATGAGAAGGATGTGACTAATCATTAACAGAAGCATACTTTTAATTAAAAGAAAGGAATCACACAAAATTATGCTGTAAAGATGCTACTTCTTTATGAATAAATTGAAAAGGAAAACTAACATTAGTTTATACAGTGATAGCAGCAACTAATATTTACCAACTTAACTTTATGAATGTATGGCAGGACATTTTTATAATTATATACGTTTGGATTTCCAGTGATTTTGCTTTTATTTAAAGGTGCCAATCATGTATTATCAATTTTGATCAAATTGTAACACATTAAAATTAAAATTTTTATTTCGTTAGTGAAGTGTATTTTAAAAAAGACACGAGGCACTATTTAACTTTTTTCTTCAGCATTCAGTTCAGTTCAGTCGCTCAGTCTTGTCCAACTCTTCGCGACCCCATGAATCACAGTATGCAAGGCCTCCCTGTCCATCACCAACTCCCGGAGTTCACTCAAACTCATGTCCGTTGAATCGGTGATGCCATCCAGCCATCTCACCTTCTACTGTTCCCTTCTCCTCCTGCCCCCAGTCCCTCCCAGCGCCAACGAGTCAACTCTTTGCATGAGGTGGCCAAAATATTGGAGTTTCAGCTTTAGCTTCAGTCCTTCCAAAGAACACCAGGACTGATCTCCTTTAGGATGGACTGGTTGGATCTCCTTGCAGTCCAAGGGACTTTAGATAAGTAATTTATTTTTAACAATTTTAGTAATACTGAAGCAAAACAGATGTTTATAAAATGTATCCAAACTTAAAATCTCAAACATTGTAAGGGATTATTGTTTTAATTACTATAAAACTGCTTTTGAAATTTACATTTTCATTGGGGGTAAACATTCTACATAATGACATCTAAGTTAGTCTATTATTTTCTAAAATGAAAAGCAGACAATGCTGAAAAATGTGTGGAAACCACCTGCAAGTAAAGCACACTAAAAATAAAGTTGGCATAAATGTGCTATATGCTGATTATAATTTCATCTGATATTTCCTCCAGAAATTTAAAGAATCTAAAATATGCACGGACTTGTAGTCAGAATTATTTCTTGGAGAAAAGATATGCCATCCCCACTTGGCAAGTTGGTACAAGTAAGTACAGTAGTTGTCAATCTTTTGTTCTCCTGACAGAAAAATCTCCTGGAAATATGCTATATTTGTAGAAACATAAATTAACTACATTAAGAAAAAGCAACTGATAATGTGTCTAATGTATTTGATCTGTTTCTTTTTCAAGTGAAAATACAAAGAAACTGCTGTTCCTCGTGGTCTCTTTTTATGTAGAGTATCTTCCATTTGTTGTGAGTATGTGTATTACAGCCTATCCCCTTTATGCATGGTCTCATGTTATGAAAAGTGTATTGAGTGAGTAGTTTTAAAATGAAAGGAGAATTATGTTCAGGAATTAGAATAAATTGAATCAAGACAAATTGTACTTGTTAGAAAAATGCTCACTTCTAAAGTAAATAACTGCAACCAAACAAACAAGAGATGGGGGTATATATTATACTGCAATAGGTCCCACATTCTTAAAGATGGTCAAGTTCAATTCTGAGCTTGTTGAATCTGAAAACAAGGTTGGAAGAAATTTTAACTAGTAACATGGAAACATGGAAAGTCCATGATTCCTGTAGACCAAAGATATATAAAGCTAATTATCACATTTTGCTCTAACTCTGTTCATTTTCTTTTGTTTTAGCACTCTAAGTATTAATCTGAATAATTCAAGAGCCTTGTAAATAAAGAAGTTTGAAATTTTTTTAACATTTTGTCAATAGAGTTAACTTTCCAAAAATTATATTAATCAAATCTAAGTTAAGATTGAAAGGAATTTTTTAATCAAAGTGAGAAGGCTTTATTAATGACATTCTTCTTATTATGAATAATACATATAACAAGTTATTTATTAAATGAAAGTTGTCAATATGTATGTTATTTTTCATTACTTATTTCCATAAGCTCAAAAAGTATTAGGTAAATATTTGTGTAAAATTATAAAACATTATCTCATTAAATACACTATGACTGCCACTGAGTTTGAGAGAGGGGTGTGTGTGTGTGTGTATGTGTGTGTGTTTTAAAGAAGAGTGGGAAGAAAGAGGATAAAGACTTGTATAATCATATACTGTAGGACACAATTTTGAAATTCAAATTTTAACTCACTATATGTTGTACATAGGCAAAAGACTCAGTCTAAATGACTTAATATCAAAAAGGCAGTTTGCAAGCGGTTGTATTCAGTTTTCTAGAAATGATTTGCAGCAATTACTGCAAATTTGTCAAAGCAAATCATAGAAAAAGCTCTCATTATTTAAATTATTGTCTTGAACAAAAGACACTTAGCTAATGTCCTCTCTCACTGGTGTAAGCAGGATGTTGAACCATAGAGTCCATTTGTTAAGCACACCAAGATTCCAGGACAGGGGAGGGAAGGGATATGGCTGGGTTTTGCTTTTGACATTAAATTGTCTTTATAATAAAGAACTCTCTCCATGTAGACCTTAATATACAATAGCTTTATTTAAAATAACTAAACCACAAGACACTCCAAAAGTCACAGAAAGATACCATAAAAAATGCAGGAAAATTACATGATGCAGAGGAAAAATAGCAGTGTTTATAAAATAGCCCCACTCTAGGTGTTTCCCCTTTTTTTATTTTGCAAGGGTTTCTTGCTAGTTTTTATTCAATCAAAGTGAAATTTTCAGTTTTGTTATAGTAAGTTATTACAAGTTGCTTAGGAAATTCCAGGCTAAAAGTAATCATATGGGGTACTAGCTAATAATGCTTTAATGCATGTTTTACTCTTTACTTGCATAGACAGATTTCTTCTCCTACCCTACTGCTTTATTTATTTATTTTCCTTTTCAGTTATGTTTATCACTAGTTATGCATTTACATGCATTAAAATTTTATTTTTGTGCCATTCATTTCTATGAGCTTGATGTATAGAGTTACAGGTTCATCACCACAGGCATGATACAGAATAGTTTCACCACATCAAAAATTTCCTTGTTCATCTCATTTTAACCAACCATCAATTGTATTTCCTACCCCTGGAAGCCATTAATCTGCTTTGAGTCCCATAGTCTTGACATTTTTGAAATTCTAGAAAAATAGAAGTAGGCAACCTGGAGTCTTTTGGCATTGGCTCCTTGTATTTAGTAAAATGTACATTGTTGCATGCACCAGCAGTATTTCTTTTTATTGCTAAAAACTATTACTATGTATAGATGGATCACAGTTTTGTTAAGGGAAGTGCAATGATTGAAACTGCCCACTCTGGCCAAGTCACCACAGTAACCATTTGCATGAGTTGTTTTAGAACAGGAAGTCCTGGTAAGGAACACTGAACTAATAAACCTCCCCCAACTAGAAGAGCTTGGGAAAGGTCAAAAGGAGACACCACATATCTGACCACCCCCTCCAAATCCTCTCTACCATCCATCTTGGCTGAACAAGGCATGCACTAGCAGGAAGGACTCTGAGTCAGAATTATGCGCTAAAGACAACCTGGAAACTAATCCCATCACCTTAAAACCCGAGACTGCAAGCCACGTGGCAGAGCAGTTCTCTTGGGTTCCCTTACCATCCTGCTCTCCATCTTGGGCACCCTTTCCCAATAAAATCTCTTGCTTTGTCAGCACACGTGTCTCCTCGGACAATTCATTTCTGAGTGTCAGAGAAAACCCTGGTTCTGGACCCTGGAAGGGGTCTCCTGCCTGCAATAGCTTGTCCATTCAGTGATTAAAGGGCATCTGTCTTGTTTCCAGATTTTGTTGACTATGAATAGAGTTGCTATAAACATTTAAGCACAGTCGTCGTTGTTTTCTTTCTGTAAATCTGTTCATATTTTTCTCAAATGAATTTCTGGAATGAGATTATAGAGTTATGCAATAGATATTTGTTTAATTTTGTAAGAAAGTACAAAACCATTTCCCCAAGTTGCTGTACAAAAATTTTTGCCTTCTCACTCTCAAGGTAGGAGAATTCCAGCTACATCATATCCTTTTTAGTACTTGGTACGATTAGTTTCACTCATTTTATTTGGCATCTATTTGTGCTTATTTGGATTATTTTTATTTCCCTAAACGTATATGATGTTCAGCACTCTTATAACAGGGGAATTGGCACCCTATCCAGTTCTTTGTGTTCTGAATACATGAGAGGAATTTCAACTGATTAGTTTGATTAATTTTTTACCAAAATAATAATAATAATATTACATTTTCAAGAGAATTCAGTGTCTTAAAAATTACTAGATCGTTAATGTTGATATTTAAAGAGATGATATAGTCAATAGCAAAGTTATATTTTTGTAATTGATTTTTCTTTTTTTTTATTGTGCTAGAGTTGATTAACAATGTTGTGTTAATTTCTGCTCTACAACAAAGTGATTCAGTTGTACATGTATGTAAATTGTTTTCAAATATTCTTTTCCATTATGATTTGTCATGTTATCGTATATAGTTCTTTGTGCTATGGAGTAGGATCTTGCCATCGTTAAGACAATGTTATATTATGACAATGTCATTGTTATGTTATACTTTTGACATTCTGACTCTTAAGTTACAATGGTTTAAAGAATTAATTTCCTGACTAAGGAAAAAGCATGCATAGAGGTTTGATTCTGCTAGGGAATTTGAAAGGCAAAAGAGAGAATATTATTTCTACCTTAACAATGAGAGCAAGTTAAACAAAATACAAGATGAGAGGTTTCAAACTATGGTGCTGGAGAAGACTCATGAGAGTTCCTTGGACAGCAAGGAGATCAACCTGTCATTCCTAAAGAAAATCAACCTAAATTTTCATTGGAAGGACTGATGCAATGAAGTGATGGGACTGGATGCCATTATCTTAATTTTTTGAATGCTGAATTTTAAGCCATTTTTTACCTCTTCTTTTCCACTCTCATCAAGAGACTCTTTAGTTCCTCTTCACTTTCTCCCGTTCGGTGGTATAATCTGCAAGTCTGAGGTTGTTGATATTTTCTCTGGAAATCTTGATTCCAGCTTGTGAGTCATCCAGCCTAGCATTTCCCAAGTTGTACCCTACATATAAATTAAATAAGCAGGGTGCCAATATATAGCTTTCATGTACTCTTTTCCCTATTTGGAACCAGTCCATTGTTCCATGTAGTTCTACCTATTGCTTCTGGTCCTGTACACAGGTTTCTCAGCAGCCAGGTAATACGGTCTGGTATTCCCATCTCTTTAAGAATTTTCCAGTTTGTTGTGATCCACATAGTCAAAGCCTTTAACATAGTCAATGAAGAAGTCAATGTTTTACTGGAATTCCTTTGCTTTTTCTATGATCCGAAAGATGTTGGCACTTTGATCTCTGATTCTTATGTCTTCTATAAATCCAGCTTATACATATGAAAGTTCTAGGTCCACATAGCTAGCATGTGAAATAAGCACAACTGAATGGTGCTCTGAACATTCGTTGATATTGCCTTTCTTTAGAATTGGAATGAAAACTGACATTTTCTAGTCCTGTGGCCACTTCTGAGTTTCCCTAATTTGATGGCATATTGAGTTAAACACTTTCACAGTATCATCTTTTAGGATTTGAAATAGCTCTGGAATTCCATCAACTTCACCAGCTTTGTTCATAGCAACTCTTGACTTCACAATCCAGTATTTATCTGGTTCTAGGTGAGTGGTCACACCATCTTGATTATCAGAGTTATTAACATCTTTTTTGTGTAGTTTGTCTTTGTATTCTTGACACCTCTTCTTAATCTTTTATACTTTTGTTACTTGCTTACCATTTCTGTCCTTTATTGTGCCCAGTTCAGTTCAGTTCAGTGACTCAGTCATGTTCGACTCTTTGCCACCCCAGGGATTGCAGCATGCCAGGCCTCCTTGTCCGCCACCAACTCCTAGAGTTTACACAAACTGATGTCCATTGAGTTGGTGATTCCAAACAGCCATCTCATCCTCTGTCATCCCCTTCTCCTCCTGCCCCCAATCCCTCCCAGCATCAGAATCTTTTCCATTGCGTCAACACTTTGCATGAGATGGACAAAGATTCAGCTTTAGCATCAGTCCTCCCAATGAACACCCAGGGCTGATCTCCTTTAGAATGGACTGTTTGGATCTCCTTTCAATCCAAGGGACTCTCAAGAGTCTTCTTCAACACCACAGTTCAAAAGCATCAATTCTTTAGTGCTCAACTTTCTTCACAGTCCAACTCTCACATTCATACATGACTACTGGAAAAACCATAACCTTGACTAGACAGAACTTGGTTAGCAAAGTAATGTCTCTGCTTTTTAATATGCTATCTATGTTGGTCATAACTTTCCTTCAAAGAGTAAGCATCTTTTAATTTCATGGCTGCAGTCACCATCTGCAGTGATTTTAGAGCCCAAAAAATAAAGTCTGACACTGTTTACACTGTTCTCCCTTCTATTTCCCATAAAGTGTTGGGGCAGGATGCCATGATCTTAGTTTTCTGAATGTTGAGCTTTAAGCCAACTTTTTCACTCTCCTCTTTCACTTTCATCAAGAGGCTTTTTAGTTCCTCTTCATTTTTGGCCATAAGGGTGGTGTCATCTGCATTTTTGAGGTTATTGATATTTCTCCTGGCAATCTTGAATCCAGCTTGTGCTTCTTCCAGCACAGCGTTTCTCATAATGTACTCTGCATATAAGTTAAATAAGGAGGGTGACAATATACAGCCTTGATGTACTCCTTTTCCTATTTGGAACCAGTCTGTTGTTCCATGTCCAGTTCTAACTGTTGTTTTCTGACCTGCATATAGGTTCTCAAGAGGCAGGTCAGGTGGTCTGGTAGTCCCATCTCTTTCAGAATTTTCCACAGTTTATTTTGATCCACACAGTCAAAGGCTTTGACAGAGTCAATAAAGCAGAAATAGATGTTTTTCTGGAACTCTCTTGCTTTTTCCATGATCCAGCAGATGTTGGCAATTTGATCTCTGGTTCCTCTGCCTTTTCTAAAACCGTCTTGAAAATCTGGAAGTTCATGGTTCACATATTGCTAAAGCCTGGCTTGGAGAATTTTGAGCATTACTTTACTAAATTGTGAGATGCGTGCAATTGTGCAGTAGTCTGATCATTATTTGGCATTGCCTTTCTTTGGGATTGTGCCCATCTTTGCATAAAATATTCCCTGGATAAATCCAACTTTCTTGAAGATATTTTTAGTCTATCCTGTTTTATTTTTACCTCTACTTTTTGCACTGTTCACATAAGAAGGCTATCTTATCTCTCCTTGCTATTCTCTGGAACCCTGTATTGAGTTATATAAACTTCCCTTTCTCCTTTGCCTTTTGTTTGTCTTCTTTCTCAGCCGCTTGTTAGGCTTACTTAGACTACCACTTTGCCTTCCTGCTTTTCTTTTTCTTGGGAATGGTTTTCATCACCAACTCCTGTACATTATTATAAACGTCTGTCCATAGTTGTTCAGGCATTCTGTCTACCAGATCTAATCTCTTGAATTTATTTATCAACTCCACTGTGTAATCATGAAGGATTTGATTTAGGCCATACCTGGGTGGTCTAGTTGTTTCGCATATTTTCCTGAAAAAAAAAAAAAATAGAGATACAACTCAGAGGCTATTGACTAATGACTGCTTTTAGTATTCTAGGACTTAGAATACATATTACAAAAAATAACATAACATTAATCTATCTTCAGATTTTTAAAGTATTCCAATATTATGCTTCCATTCAAATTTCTGAGAAAGATATTTCAAGAATTTCTATTTTTTGATCATTTTGCATTCAGTTCAGTTCAGTCACTCAGTGGTGTCCAACTCTTTGCGACCTCATGAATCACAGCACGCCAGGTCTCCCTGTCCATCACCAACTCCCGGAGTTCACTCAGACTCATGTCCATCGAGTCAGTGATGCCATCTAACCATCTCATCCTCTGCCATCCCCTTCTCCTCCTGCCCCCAATCCCTCCCAGCATCAGAGTCTTTTCCAATGACTCAACACTTTGCATTAGGTGGCCAAAGTACTGGAGTTTCAGCTTTAGCATCATTCCTTCCAAAGAAATCCCAGGGCTAATCTCCTTCAGAATGGACTGGTTGGATCTCCTTGCGGTCCAAGGGATTCTCAAGAGTCTTCTCCAACACCACAGTTCAAAAACATCAATTCTTCGGTGCTCAGCCTTCTTCACAGTCCAACTCTCACATCCATTTTGTGTTAGACCATCTAAAATGATGAATGAGTTCAGGGAACTCTATGCTGCTTGACTTTTAAAAACAGTTTTTCTTTAAGCCATTGTATCTTTATTTAGCATGGATGTGTGTGTGTGTGTGTGTGTGTGTGTGTGTGTGTGTGTGTGTGTGTATGTGGTTTATGGTGATTTGTGGGAAGACACCTTTGTCTCTTTCTATGATTTTATGACAAGAGACACAATTGTCTCTAGTTTTGTAGTCTTGCTTTTGTAGTTCTTCATCTAACGTAAAACAAACAAACAGAGTGCAATTTCATACAGGAATATCTCAGAAATAAATTATGATTGTCCCAGACCATATCATGTGCCATTATCAGAATTCTAGGAGAGGGTTGCCATGATTGATCCTCCTAGGGTACCCACGTAGCTTTGGCAAAATTAATTCTCAACATGAAAGATGTATGAACAGAAGTGATAGCAACTATGTAGAGGAATTGATGGATAGATTAACAGTGGATATACACTATCAATAATGTGTTCTTTTTAGAAAGCCATGTATCCCATGCTCTTCAATCTTGGTTAAATTCCTTTTGCTTATATGCCCCAACCCCTCCCCTGTTTTGTGTTACTTGGCACCAGAGGAAGCTCTCTCCTTCAGGCTTTTTTATCAGCTGTCTTTGGGATGAGTTTAATCAAGGCACTCACAGGGAATAGGAAAGCAGAAGAAAGAAAGAAGACTGAGGATTTATCTCTTTGTTGTGCTTAAAGTTCCTGTCTCACCCCTGAGGATCTCCTGGATTTTGATACCACTGCCTGGTTCCTTAGGTTTTTCAACCTGATGGTGGCAGTGGCTTCTTGTTGCTACTAATCTCAAAGTTGCATCACTATCTGTGTTGAATTAGCAACTCTTTTTAAAGGGTAATCATTTCAGTAATTAAATTTCCATTTTCTCCTTAGATTGTGACTAATATTATCTATCTATCTATCTATCTATCTATCTATCTATCTATCTATCTATATACATATATATATAATTCCATAAGAATATTATCTATTCTCCACAGACCAAATTAAATACTTTTCTTGTTAAAATACAATCTTTCTTAGCATTTTGTTCATCTATGTGTTAAGATGAATACCTATGTTCATCTTAACACAATCTTATATTCATGCTAGTTTTGTATAAGCCTATTTTAATGACTCTTTGAAGAGAACTACACTTTTCTTTTTATCTCTTAATACACAAAAATTGTGTCGAAGTGGTACTGTCTTTCCAAGACTACATTCGTATATATAATATAGAGTTAACAAATGTGTACTATAGCAGTGTGTGCTAGAAATCCATTATACGCTGATATCATAAATGAAAAAAAAAATGATGCTAAATTTGGAATTTGTTGAAGACAGAGACAATCATCAATTAGATTATGCAATGTCTAATATTATATTATATATAACTCAGATTATAATTTAGATGTGGATACTGCTGGTTTATACCTATTTTTGCTACCTAGTTTTGTAACACATTTCATTCTCAAAAATGTCCCATTTGGGCAGTAAAAGTATATATTATCCCAGTTATAACCCAGAGAGTTAAATCTAACAGAATGTAATTTTATGTACAATATTTATATACCACAAAATGTATTTTAATAACATAAGGCCTGGGATCAAGTTCAAGAATGGACAATGAGAGATAAAGAGAAGAATAATGACTCCTATTTGTTTATGATTTTTCAAAACTTCTATTAAAGTTTTGAAGCTATTAAAAAATCCATGAATAAATTGAAATGAGAGACAAAAATTAATGTTGTAAATAGTTCTGATAAAGAGTATCTTCCATTCATAGCAGATGGGAATTGTGCATTTGACTGACTTGCATGTGTAGATGGCTTGGACAGGATTTGCAGAAAGCAATAAATTAGAGAAAACTGAGAGCTAGAGCACAGACCGTAAAAGTGTCCCCTTACTGGATGAGGCAGTATTTATAAGTATCCCATGGATATTTAGGCAGAGGTGACGGAAACATTAGAAAATATAAATGATCAATTCTAAGAATAACTATCACTCAGGTAATCTTCCTAAGATAGTCAATAATATCCAACATTCTGATAAATTCAATGATATTATTTCTGTCATTCAATGAAGATTGTATGCCTACACAGAAGATTAATATGATGCCAGATGCTTGATGTAGAGTATTCAATAAAGCAAAAATGATGCCTCTCCTAGAAATTGCCATCTCATGCAGAAAATGTCACTGAACCAATAAACAAAGCAAAAGGTGTGATTATATAATATGAAATGTACCTTCATATTTCATTTTAGTTGTTAACTTTTATTGATTAGTCTTTGAATTGCCATGTGCACTTGGGGATTAAAAATAGTTGAATGAGATTCATTTCTCACACTGGTGATGCTCATGTATAGACCAAGTTTATTATATCATTTTTTTTATTATAACATTGAATTTATTGAAATAAGAAACGGAGAAAGGGTCATTTAAAAATATCTGGCAGAAGTGAAAATTCATATAAGGAATTCAAGTCGATGAAAGTTTTTGGAAAAATAATATAGTAGTGTCATTTCCAAGGATTTTTGCATAAAATAAGGGCAAACAACAATAGGAAGCATCTGCTCCAGGCACTCCCAGGATATATAATGTCATGAAGAAGTAGAAGCCTATTTTAAGATAAAATTTCTTGTAAATAAGAAGTCCTTCACCCAGAGTACAAAGATAGATAGATGAATAGATAGATATAGATTTAAATAATGAGAAGGAGATGCTTGTTTTGTGAAGAAAAGCTGAGGACAGAAGATAATGACTTTCGATACTACTAAGAAAATAAATTTTACCTTTTCTGCCTTCATTTTTTTTTTCCCAGTCCAGTTGAAATATCGATCATACAACTTTTAGCTTTAGCAGTAAATTTCAGAATATCTGTAGGGCAAATCCTCTGAATTTGATTTACTCAAGGTTATTCAAAGACAAAGTCAGGGAGTTGGATCTCAAATCTCCCTTCTATTACATTCGGATGATGAGGTTTATTCAGAACTTCAAAAACAAAATACCATGGAATTAGATCCTGTTCTCTAGAACTCTGAAGTTATTGCCAGGTTAAAATTGGAAAGTATTAGTATTTGAGTACCAGATAAAAGTGAATTTCCATGGATCTTAACTCAATTTGTATAGTCAATTTCTCCACTCTGACTGTTCCATCCTATAAATCTGTTGTTGTTGTTTAGTCACTAGTTCAGTTCAGTTCAGTCGCTGAGTTGTGTCTGACTCTCTGCAATCCTATGGACTGCAGCACACCAGCCTCCCTGTCCATCACCAAATCCTGGAGTTTACTCAAACTCATGTCCATTGAGTCTGTCATGTCATCCAGCCATCTCATCCTCTGTCGTCCCCTTCTCCTCCTTCCTTCAGTCTTTCCCAGCGTGAGGGTCTTTTTAGATGAGTCAATTCTTCACAATAGGTGGCCAATGTATTGGAGTTTCAGCTTCAGCATCAGTCCTTCCAATGAATATTCAGGACTGATTTCCTTTAGGGTGGACTGGTTGGATCTCTTTTCTGTCCAACAGACTCTCAAGAGTCTTCTCCAATACCACAATTCAAAAGTATTAATTCTTTAGTGCTCAGTTTTCTTTATAGTCCAACTCTCACATCCACACATTACTATTAGAAAAACCATAGCTTTGACTAGAAGAGCTTTTATTGGCAAAGTAACATCTCTGATTTTTAATATGTTGCCTAATTGGTCATAACTTTTAGTTTAGTCACTAAGTTATGTCCAAGTCTTTTGCAACCACATGGGCTACAGTCTGCCAGGCTCCTCTCTCCATGGGATTTCCCAGGCAAGAATAGCAAAGTGGAGTCCCATTTCCTTCTCCAGGGAATCTTCTCAATGTAGGAATCAAACCCACGTCTCCTGCATTGGCAGACAGGTTCTTTATCACTGAGCCCTCAAGGAAGCCCCCATACATCTATTCATCCCCTAAAATTGTTTCTAACCATTCCATCCCACAGGGCCCTTGCTTTATTGAAACATATATAGCATTTACCATTTATGTAATATGTAGAATACACTCTTATTCTACATATTTTTACATAGCATGTAGAATATACTCTTAATCATGCCTCTACCATTTCGCTCACCACTGTTCCATATATAACAAATTAATTTCGAGTAGGGTAGAATCCATCATTAATATTTTGGGGATTAATTTTTATCTATTAAGCAGGTACATTAATTTTGATCCAATTTTTAAAATATAAGTAGGGGTTCATTTATTGTTACAAGCTAATCAGCTTCATTTCTTAAGTTTAACTTAAATCTCTTTACAGTTGTATTCATTTTCACTTTTCCATCCATCTACTTTATGAATTTAAATATATTTGCATTCAGATCTGTTTTAATGCAATATAAACATGGTATAAATATAAACTCATCACAACTGTTGACAATTTTGTAATAATAAACAATTAAAGACAAGACTTCTCTGGTAGTATAGTGAATTAGAATTCACTTGCCATTGCAGTGGACATGGGTTCAACCCCTGGTTTGGGAAGATTTCTCATTTCACATGCCATGGAGCAATTAAGACTGTGGGCTGCAACTATTAAAGTCTAGGAAATCTAGGACCCAAAAGCCACTACTACTGAGCCCACCTGCTGCAACTACCGAAGCCCATGGACACATAGAGCCTGTTCTCTGAGGCAAGAGAAGCCACCACAATGAGAAGCCCGTGCAACACAACAAAGATTAGCCCCTGCTCTTCACAACTAGAGAAAAGCCATACACAGCAACACACATCCAGTGTAGCCAAAAGTAAGTAAATGATTAGTTTTTAAAAATTAAAGACAAATTTATGTTCAAATGATAGCTGTTAAGTATTTAAATACATTTTCTTACCATTTATCCCTCACATCTAACATGATGATTTTTTTTCCTTTTTTTAATATGCAGAATAAGTATATATTTTTTTCCTTTTATTTTCTTTTTCTCAAATGATAAATTAATTAGATTGTATGCATAGACAGTTGCATAAAAACATTAGAGACAAACATAAATATTATTTCCTTAACTTATGCAGACATTTATTAATTCTGAGTGGTTATTTCTGTTAAGTAGGGAAAGTAGAAAAAAGAAAACCCTCTATAAATTACGTTATTCTTTATAATCACGATGGTGTGATCACTCATCTAGAGCCAGACATCCTGGAATGTAAAGTCAAGTGGGCCTTAGAAAGCATCCCTATGAACAAAGCTTTTGGAGGTGATGGAATTCCAGTGGAGCTATTTCAAATCCTGAAAGATGATGCTATGAAAGTGCTGCACTCAGTATGCCAGCAAATTTGGAAAACTCAGCAGTGGCCACAGGACTGGAAACAGTGAGTTTTCATTCCAATCCCAAAGAAAGGCAATGCCAAAGAATGCTCAAATTACAGAACAATGGCACTCATCTCACACACTAGTAAAGTAGTGCTCAAAATTCTCCAAGCCAGGCTTCAACAATATGTGAACTGTGAACTCCCTGGTGTTCAAGCTGGTTTTAGAAAAGGCAGAGGAACCAGAGATCAAATTGCCAACATCTGCTGGATCATGGAAAAAGCAAGAGAGTTCCAGTAAAAACATCTATTTCTGCCTTATTGACTATGCCAAAACCTTTGACTGTGTGGATCACAATAAACTGTGGAAAATTCTGAAAGAGATGGGAATACCAGACCACCTGACCTGCCTCTTGAGAAGCCTATATACAGGTCAGGAAGCAACAGTTAGAACTGGACATGGAACAACAGACTGATTCCAAATAGGAAAAGGAGTAAGTCAAGTGTATATATTGTCACCCTGATTATTTAAATTCTATGCAGAGTACATCATGAGAAACGCTGGACAGGAAGAAACACAAGCTGGAATCAAGATTGCCCAGAGAAATATCAATAACCTCAGATATGCAGATAACACCATCCTTATGGCAGAAAGTGAAGAGGAACTAAAAAGTCTCTTGATGAATGTGAAAGAGGAGAGTGAAAAAGTTGACTTAAAGCTCAACATTCAGAAAACTAAGATCATGGCATCCGGTCCCATCACTTCATGGGAAATAGATGGGGAAACAGTAGAAACAGTGTCAGACTTTATTTTTGGGCTCCAAAACCACTGCAGATGGTGACTGCAGCCATCACTGACTCAATGGACGTGAGTTTGAGTGAAATCTGGGAGTTGGTGATGGACAGGCAGGCCTGGCGTGCTGCAATTCATGGGGTCGCAAAGAGTCGGACACGATTGAGTGACTCAACTGAACTGAACTTAGCAACTAACATAGTGAACACTTTATCTCAGACAATCATTAATTATTGATTTATGGTAGCAATCTAGCAAAAAGCGTCAGTAGTTCTTTTGGTTTGAATCTCCTTTCTCAATAAGTGTCTTTCTTTCTTTTCTCTCTCTCTCTCTTTTTTTTTAAATACGTTTCTTTTTTTATTTGTGGGTGTAGAAAGGTATTGTCTTTGTTATAAACAATTACAAATTCACAAAATATATTTAATCAGTATTTCATTTTATTACTTTGCATCAGGCATTTGTTCAGCAAGCAAGTCAGACATAGTGATAGGTTTTGTGAGTCCAAAAATTCTGTGTCTCTTTGTCTTGACATCATTGCCATCTTCCCTACTCTTTCTTTACTTTTCTGTATAACAGTTTCATAATACTCCATTGTGTATATGTGTGCTGATGGTAGGTTGTTTTCCAAAACAAATATAAATTTTGCATTTTATTTGACAGTGGTACCTCAAGTTCTTCATCATAGAGAAGATTCTGTTGTTGCTAGGTTTGCAATGTCACGTTTGATTTATTTATAAACATGTTTGTCATATTGTGGAGCATATTTCAATATGATTATGACTGTGTATTTCAAGTATATTTTGTGCATTTTGAGCTATCTGCAGCCTTAGTTCAACTCAGTTCAGTCGCTCAATCGTGTCCGACTCTCTTTGACCCCATGAATCGCAGCACGCCAGGCCTCCCTGTCCATAACCAACTCCCGGAGTTCACTCAGACTCACATCCATCGAGTCAGTGATGCCACCCAGCCATCTCACCTTCTGTCGTCCCCTTCTCCTCCTGCCCCCAATCCCTCCCAGCATCAGAGTCTTTTCCAATCAGTCAATTCTTCGCATGAGGTGGCCAAAGTACTGGAGTTTCAGCTTTAGCATCATTCCTTACAAAGAAATTCCAGGGATGATCTCCTTCAGAATGGACTGGTTGGATCTCCTTGAAGTCCAAGGGACTCTCAAAATTCTCCAACACCACAGTTCAAAAGCATCAATTCTTCGGTGCTCAGCTTTCCTCACAGTCCAACTCTCACATCCATACATGACCACAGGAAAAACCATAGTCTTGACTAGATGGACCTTTGTTGGCAAAGTAATGTCTCTGCTTTTGAATATGCTATCTAGGTTGCTCATAACTTTTCTTCTAAGGAGTAAGCATCTTTTAATTTCATGGCTGCAGTCACCATCTGCACTGATTTTGGAGCCCCAAAATATAAAGTCTGACACTGTTTCCACTGTTTCCCATCTATTTCCCATGAAGTGATGGGACCGGATGCCATGATCTTAGTTTTCTGAATGTTGAATTTTAAGCCAAATTTTTCACTCTCCTCTTTCACTTTCATCAAGAGGTTTTTTTAGTTTCTCTTCACTTTCTGCCATAAGGACAGCTTTAAAACATTAATAAATAATCAAAATCAATAAAATTGTTTTTAATTTTTCTAGAAAGAATAGCTTATGTGGAGATATGACAACCTAACACACCTGTGAAATTTTGCTTAATGGAAAGATAACTCAAGTGTGTTCCTTCCTTTTAGCAGAGTCCTTTCCATCATCACATATTGGAATATTCTTGATGTTATTGAGCAAACTTCAGTTTTCAAACTTGTCCAAACTTGTTTTTAGTCTCTTCCATCCAGCTCTGGATATTTTAAAGAGAAAAATCAGCCAGCGATACATGGTGCCAACTCCCTTAGTTGGTCCACTCAGGAAGGAGCAGAAATGTACTGCATTAAAGGCCACCATACCCAGAATATAGTTGCAAGCTCTATGATTCTATAGTTTCATTGAATTAGACAAAGCTGGGATTCATGTGCTCAGTTTGGTTAGTTTCCTGTGATTGTGCTTTTTATTCTGTCTGCCCTCTGATGGATGAGAATAAGAGGTTTGAGGAAGCCTCTTGATGAAAGGGACTGGCTGTGGGGAAAACTGAGTCTTGCTCTGGCAGGCAAGGCCATGTTCAGTAAATCTTTAATTCAAATGTCTGCTAATGAGTGGGGCTGTGGTCCCTCCTCATAATTTGGTCTGAGGCCAAATATGGTAGGGATAATGACAGTAATGATGATAAAGTTCTTCAAGAGTACTTATGCCAGCACCCCTCGGCTCCCAGGACAGTTGTAGTCAGGGCCCTGACCTCACGGCAGGCCACTGTTGATCTATGCCTCCATGGGAGATTTCTGGACATTCAAAGGCAAGTCTGACTCAGTCTCTTGTGGGGTTACTGCTCCTTTTTCCTGGGTCCTATTGCACACAGGTTTTTATTTTATTTTTGGTCCCTCCAAGAGCCTGTTTCCCTAATCCTATGGAAGTTCTGTAATCAAATCCCACTGGCCTTCAAATCCCACTGGGTGTTCTCAGTTCCTTGCTGGGTCTCCAGGATGGGAAATATGTTGTGGGCCCTAGAATTTTTGCAACATTGTGGAAACTTCTCTGGTGTAATTGTTCTCCAGTCTGTGGGGTGTCTGCTTGGTGGCTCTATGATGGTCTAATGCTGACCTCCTCAAAGAGGACTTACACCACATACCACATGTCCTTGGTCTGCAGCAGCAAGAGCTGCTCCTCCTGTTGCAGGGTCACTGCTGACCCGTGAGGAGACACTCAAAGACTCAAAAGCAGGTCTTTCTCAGTCTCTTGTGGAGGTCACTGCTCCTTTCTCCAGTTCCTGGTGCACACAAGGCTTTGTTTGCACCCTCTGAGTGTCTTGGTGGGTCTGAGATTTGATTTTAAATGCAATTGCACCCTCCTACAAATTTGTTGGGTTTCTCATTTGCCCACGGACATGGGGTATCAGTTTTTGGCGGGATCTAACATTTTCTTCTAATGGTTATTCAGCAACTAGTTGTAATTTTGGTGTTCTCACAGAAGATGAGCACACATCCTCTACTCTGGCATCTGAGATTATATATTTTCTAATGGAAATAATGACCGACTTTATTTTCTTGGGCTCCAAAATAACTGAAGATGGTGATTAAAGTCATGAAAGTCAAAGACACTTGCTTCTTGGAGGAAAAGCTATGACCACCAACCTAGACAGCATATTAAAAAGCAAATATATTACTTTGCCAACAAAGGTCCATCTAGTCAAAGCTATGGCTTTTCCAGGAGTCATGCATGGATGTGAGAGTTGGACCATAAAGAAGGCTCAGTGCCAAGAATGAATGTTTATGAACTGTGGTGTTGGAGAAGACTCTTGAGAGTCCCTTGGACAGCAAGGCAATCAAATTACTCAATCCTAAAGGAAATCCGTCCTTAATATTCATTGAAAGGGCTGATGCTGAAGCTGAAGCCACACTTTGGCCTCCTGATGCATACAGCTGACTCTTTAGAAAAGATCCTGATTCTGGAAAAGATGGAAGACAGGAGGAGAAGGGGATGACATATGGTACAGATAATGACAATAATGATGATAAACTTCTTCAAGAGGACTTATGTCAGCACACATCGGCTCCCAGGACAGTTGTAGTCAGGGCCCTGACCTCACGGCAGACCAGGATGAGATGGTTGGTTGGCATCACTGACTCAATGGACATGAGTTAGAGCAAGTTCTGGGAGATGGTGAAGGACAAGGAAGCCTGGCATATTGCAGTCCATGGGGTCGTAAAGAGTCAGACATTATTGTGTGACTGAACAACAGCAATATTTAATTCCATGCTATCCTAGGACATATTGCAAAATATATTCCTTATTAGAGCATTGATGAAGTTGAAGCAACCTGTTTAGATATCTTTACTTACACTCAAATTTCATTAGAATGACCAAAGTAATTTTTCCATTAAGATTGATCATTTTCTTTGACAATGATGGATAAACAAAAGTTTTATTTGTTGCTTGGATGTACTATATGTTTATGGAAAATAATATCAGACATTTGTTGGTAAATTTATGAAAGGGGGAACATATGGATGACTCTGAAATGAAATATTGTTACCAGTTTACTGAATTTTTTAAAACTTTTTTGTTTGTTTGTTTGTATTTACTTTAACTTAGCAACAAAACAGTGTAGGATTGTGTGAGGGAGGTTCAAGATGGAGGGGATATATGTATATGTATAGCTGATTCATGCTGTTGTACAGCAGCAACGAACACAGCAGTTTAAAGCAATTATCCATGTATGTTAAGTAAGAAACTTTCCATTTACTCACACTTTTATAATAGATAACACCACAGAAACCAAACAAATGCAAAATAAATTTGCAAGTCAAATTAGTTATTGAAGAGTTTTTCTGTCAAAAATTTAGGTCAGTTCAGTCCCTCAGTTCTGTTGGACTATTTGCGACCCTATGCATGGAAGTATGCCAAGCCTCCCTGTACATCACCAACTCCCAGAGGTTACCCAAATTCATGTCCATTGAGTCTGTGATGCCATCTAACCACCTCATCCTCTGTCGTCCCCTTCTCCTGCCCCCAATCCCTCCCAGCATCAGAATCTTTTCCAATGAGTCAGCTCTTCACATGAAATACTGGAGATTCAGCTTTAGCATCAGTCCTTCCAATGAACACCCGGGACTAATCTCCTTTATGATTGACTGTTTGGATCTCCTTGCAGTTCAAAGGACTCTCAAGAGTCTTTTCCAACAACACAGTTCAAAAGCATCAATTTTTGGAACTCAGCTTTCTTCACAGTCCAACTCTCACATCCGTACATGACCACTGGAAAAACCATAGCCTTGACTATATGAAATTTGTTGGCGAAATAATATCTCTGTTTTTAACCAGGGACGGGGGAGCCTGGTGGACTGCTGTCTATGGGGTTGCACTGAATCAGACACGACTGAAGTGACTTAGCAGCAGCAGCAGCAGGTTGGTCATAATTTTTCCTTCCAAGGAAAAATTCATGGCTGAACCACCATCTGCAGTGATTTTGGAGCCACCCCAAAATAAAGTCTGACACTGTTTCCCCATCTATTTCCCATGACGTAATGGGAACAGATGCCATGATCTTCGTTTTCTGAATGTAGAGATTTAAGCCAACTTTTTCACCCCCTGCCCTTTAGCTTTCATCAAGAGGCTCTTTAGTTTCTCTTCACTTTCTGCCATAAGGGTGGTGTCATTGCATACCTGAGGTTATTGATATTTCTCCAGGAAATCTTGATTCTAGCTTGTGCTTCTTCCAGCCCAGCGTTTGTCATGATGTACTCTGCATAGAAGTTAAATAAGCAGGGAGACAATATACAGCCTTGACGTACTCCTTTTCCTGTTTGGAACCAGTTTGTTGTTCCATGTCCAGTTCTAACTGTCGCTTCAATTCACTTCAGTTGCTCAGTCTGACACTGAGTGTCCTCTTGAGTGTCCGACTCTTTGCAACTCCATGAATCACAGCACATCAGGCTCCCTGTCCATCGCCAACTCCCGGAGTTCATGCAGACTCATGTCCATCGAGTCAATGATGCCATCCAGCCATCTCATCCTCTGTCATCCCCTTCTCCTCCTGCCCCCAATCCCTTCCAGCATCAAAGTCTTTTCCAATGAGTCAACTCTTCGCATGAGGTGGCCAAAGTACTGGAGTTTCAGCTTCAGCATCATTCCTTCCAAAGAAATCCCAGGGTTGGTCTCCTTCAGAATGGAACTGTTCTCCTTGCAGTCCAAGGGAGTCTAAAGAGTCTTCTCCAACATCACGGTTCAAAAGTATCGATTCTTCGGCTCTCAGCCTTCTTCACAGTCCTACTCTCATATCCATACATGATTACTGGAAAAACCAATGCTTACTAACCCGCATATAGGTTTCTCAAGAGGCAGGTCAGGTGGTCTGGTATTCCCATATCTTTCAGAATTTTCCACAGTTTATTGCGATTCACACAGTCAAAGTCTTTGGCATAGTCAATAGAGCAGAAATAGATGTTTTTTCTGGAACTCTCTTGCTTTTTCTATGATCCAGCAGATGCTGGCAATTTGATCTCTGGTTCATCTGCCTTTTCTAAAACCAGCTTGAACATCTGGAAGTTCATGGTTCACGTATTGCTGAAGCCTAGCTTGGAGAATTTTGAGCATTTCTTCACTAGTGTGTGAATTGAGTGCAATTGTGCGGCTTGAGAAATTTGCAGGTTTCTTATCCCACTCTGATAAATCATAGTGCTAGGTTTTTTCAAATCAAAAGATACATTAGAAATGCCAACATAATAATACTCTAAGTATTTACATAAAATGTAATAGTTCATTCTGAATAATAGGCCACAATTACGTGATTCAACTTTGATCCTAAATTCCAGACTTAAAAGAGCTTCTTTTCCAAATACAGAACTGCAATGATGTATACATCTGTGAAGGATGGAAATATCATTCCCAGAGTAACAGTTCATTTCAATGAGCCATGTTACTGTGGTTAATTATATGTGAACCAGTGTGGTCCTATGAAAACTTCCATGAATCTTGTTTCTAATCAGAGATTATTTCCATAATGGGTTCTGTCAGTTTTAAAATGATTGTCCCTGTTCAAATTTTCTTCCTCACTTGTGAGTTTTCCTGTGGTGAAGTTGAAATAACGTTTCCTTAACCATATCTATGCAAGTTATATTTTATAATGTATTTAAAATGTCAGGCTCAAAAATAGGCTCTTAGGAAGTAACAGAATATTCTCATTTTATTTTATGAATATATGCATATATTTAATAATTACATTTGTCATTCACTGACTTTCAATGTCCTGTTAATGGCTGTATTTTCCTAAGATTTTCTTTCAGAAAAATCAATAAGGCAGTAAGGTATTTGTACTAGATAGTAAAAAGTTCCCAAAGCCTTTGGAATTAGTTGCTGAAACTAATAGCTGCTTAGAAGACGATATAAACCTCTACCAAGAAGAGTGACAACTGTTGTGTGTATATGATGAGTATCTTCATTGTAATACAGGCATCAGTTTCTCAAGTTAATTATTATAAGAAATCCAAGAAAATCAGTAATAAACAAATCTATGAAAGGATTTTATTTTTACATGATACTTCTATGTCTGAATTAAAAGTAACTCCACTTGTGAACAAAATACTCAGTGGAGAATCAAATGATTGTTATTTTCAGACAGGAATCAAATTTATTATCAAGCTACCAACAGTATTTTTCACAGAGCTAGAACAAATAATTTCACAATTTGTATGGAAATACAAAAAAACTCAAATAGCCAAAGCAATCTTGAGAAAGAAGAATGGAACTGGAGGAATCAACTCGCTTGACTTCAGGCTCTACTACAAAGCCACAGTCATCAAGACAGCATGGTACTGGCACAAAGACAGACATATAGATCAATGGAACAAAATAGAAAGACCAGAGATAAATCCACACACCTATGCACACCTTATCTTTGAAAAAGGAGGCGAGAATATACAGTGGAATAAAGACAATCTCTTTAACAAGTGGTGCTGGGAAAACTGGTCAACCACTTGTAAAAGAATGAAACTAGAACACTTTCTGACACCACACACAAAAATAAACTCAAAATGGATTAAAGATCTAAATGTAAAACCAGAAACTATAAAACTCCTAGAGGAGAACATAGGCAAAACACTCTCCGACATACATCACACCAGATTCCTCTATGACCCACCTCCAAGAATACTGGAAATAAAAGCAAACATAAACCAATGGGACCTAATTAAACTTAAAAGCTTCTGCACAACAAAGGAAATTATAAGCAAGGTGAAAAGACAGCCTTCAGAATGCCAGAAAGTGATAGCAAATGAAGCAACTGACAAAGAACTAATCTCTAAAATATACAAGCAACTTCTGCAGCTCAATTCCAGAAAAATAAACGACCCAATCAAAAAGTGGGCTAAAGAACTAAACAGACATTTATCCAAAGAAGACATACAGATGGTTAACAAACACATGAAAAGATGTTCAACATCATTCACTATCAGAGAAATGCAAATTAAAACCACAGTGAAGTACCATTTCACGTCAGTCAGAATGGCTGTGATCCTAAAGTCTACAAGCAATAAATGCTGGAGAGGGTGTGGAGAAAAGGGAACCCTCTTGCACTGTTGGTGGGAATGCAAACAGGTACAGCCATTATGGAGAACAGCGTGGAGATTCCTTTAAAAACTGGAAATAGAACTGCTTTATGACCCAGCAATGACACTGCTGGGCATACACACTGAAGAAACCAGAATTGAAAGAGACTTGTGTATCCCAATATTCATCGCAGCACTGTTTATAATAGCCAGGACATGGAAGCAACCTAGATGTCCATCAGCAGACGAATGTATAAGAAAGTGTGGTACATATACACAATGGAGTATTAGCCATTAAAAAGAATACATTTGAATCAGTTCTAATGAGATGGATGAAACTGGAGCCTATTATACAGAGTGAAGTAAGATAAAAAGAAAAACACCAATACAGTATATTAAGATATATATATGGAATTTAGAAAGATAGTAACAATAACCCTGCATGTGAGACAGCAAAAGAGACACAGATGTATAGAACAGTCTTTTGGACTCTGTGGGAGAGGGAGATGGTGGGATGATTTGGGAGAATGTCACTGAAACATGTATAATATCATATATGAAACGAATCGCCAGTCCAGGTTTGATGCATGATACAGGATGCTTGGGGCTGGTGCATTGAGATGACCCAGAGGGATGGTATGGGGAGGGAGGAGCGAGAGGGGTCCAGGATGGAGAACAAGTTTATACCTGTGGCAGATTCATGCTGATGTATGGCAAAACAAATATAATATTGTAGAGTAATTAACCTCCAATTAAAATAAATAAATTTATGTTAAAAAATTTAAATAGAAAAAATATATATTTTGGGAAATAGGAATTTTCTATTAGGGTGTAAAGTGATCAATAATCACAGATAAACTAAAATTGAGCCAGATAACTAAGGGTTTTTTTTTTTTTTTTCAACATTCACTTTGATTTCCTTTCTGTAGCCCTTTCTTATCCTGACTGAATTGATATTGTGGGTGAAAGCGTGCAATTGTGCCCCTCTGAGAGTTTTAATTCCGTGTAGTACCTAATTGCAGTGTCCATCTGGCACAGTATCAAAAAAAAAAAAAAAAAACACACATTTAGCGGTTTAGTTATAGAAATATTCAGGTTACAGTATGCCAGATGTTTTGCATCATTGTCATCTTTGTTTCCTCTTATTTTATCACCTAACAGAAGCTTAGTATAATGACCTTCATGTTCATATGCTTTCTACATTTTCTTTTGACCTACACAAAATCAGAAAAATTAGCACTATAAAGAAAACATTTAAAATACAAACCTCCAGACACATGTTATTCTCTTGTAATTCAGTCAACAAAGAACCTGCCTCCAATGCAGGAGACCAGGGTTCAATCCCTGGGTCAAGAAGATCCCTTGGAGAAGGAAATGGAAACCCACTCTAGTATTCTTTCCTGGAAAATCCCATGGACGGAGGAGCCTGGGGTCAGAAAGAGTCAGACACGACTGAGCAACTTCACTTTCCTTTCCAGTGCTCTTGCCTAGAGAATTCCATGGACAAAGGCAGGCTACAATACATGGAATAGCAAGAGTTGAATAGAAGTTAGTGACTAAACCACCACACCAGGCAGAAATCCTTACAAGTAGAGAAATAATATAGCTTATATTATTATATAGCTTCTTATGTAGTTGTGTTTGTATTTAATCATACTCATTAAGAAATATATTATTCCTTAAATGGAAATGCAAAATGAATTAAATGTGGTAAACACTCTCTGTTGTATCCACATACCCCTGTGAATTCACCTGAGTCTGGATAATCCTGGTAGTGATGCACAGAGAAAGTTTTGAATTTGGATCCTATGCAATTTTTCTCCAATTCCTTCTCTTTATTTTTCACTTTGTTATCTTTGATCAGTATTAATAAATTTTATATAGCCATTTTCAAGTCTATGACTAAGACCTATTCAAAACTAGAGTCTTAAGTAGTCGGAGTCATGATGTTTCCTTTGCACAAAGTACCATCTACATGGGGTTCACTAGAACAGAATTAGCTGCCTCAAAGAAAAGGACTAAGTCAACAAATGTTATAGTGATCATAATTTATGGTTCTTTGTATTTATATCACTAGGAATATATATAAGAAATATCTAACTTATGAGTTTTCCAAGTTAATAGTAATGAAATATTTTTGAATAAATTGTGTCACATTGCCATTGTTGCTTCCAAAGTTCACTGTTCATTTTGACACAAAAGCCCATCTTTGGGTTATATAAGATTCCTGAATGCCTTCAGGCCTTCTATTTTCTATACTGAAAATTGTGGCTGCAGAAATCACTGAAATGTTGAACTTAAAAATAATCCAGCAGTCAAAGAAAGTGACATCAATAAATTTTCTCTGTTTCTCAAGAGTCTTATCTGAACACAGTGGTTATCTGATACTGGTCTTTTGAAGGACAGGCAACCCCATCAATCTAGGCAGAAAAGAAATAGTAATTCCATACCCATCCATCAAGGCTACAAGTGTGTAGTGATTTTGCTCTTACAGATAAATATTATAAATTATGAGTTTGGTCTTTCTTTTATCTAATTCCATTATTCATATACCTTAGGTACAGAGCCACTCTTCTCCTGGAAAGTGGCTGTTCTGTTCACATTAAGTTAAAATAGAGAAGAACAGTTTTAGGGCCTTGGAACAATCAATATGTCTGCTTATTGTGCTTCTCTGTTTGATTGTGATAGCCATAAAAATTTGGAGAAAATACTAAACTTTTCTAAGCATAATTTTTTCATTACAGATAATATTTGATCAAAATAATACATTTATTTTTAAATAAATTATGTGTCAAAATATTTGTTAGTTGTACAAAAATACTGCAACAGTGCCCCTGTGATATAAATATGTCCTTTATACTTTCATTAGACTCCAAGAAATAATGAATTAGAGAAACAGCAACATGGAGCAGATTGTCACCTTTCTAGAGGAATTTCAACCTGGTTACAAGAGTAACCACTGTGAACTGAAATGGTTTATACACCTATGGAATATACTAGGCTAACATACATTTGATTATTGTGAATCTGAAGATTAATGACTTTTTCAAATCATTAAATTTGACCTAATAGTAGAGGTTAACTAACCATAAATACCTAAATAATATGCTGCTGCTGCTAAGTCCCTTCAGTCATGTCTGACTCTTTACAATCCCATAGACAGCAGCCCACCAGGCTCTGCTGTCCCTGGTATTCTCCAGGCAAGAACACTGGAGTGGGTTGCCATTTCCTTCTCCAATGAATGAAAGTCAAAAGTGAAAGTGAAGTTGCTCAGTCATGTCCGACTCTTCACAACCCCATGGATTGCAGCCTACCAGGTTCCTCCGTCCATGGGATTTTCCAGGCCAGAGTACTGGAGTGGGGTGCCATTGCCTTCTCTGGCCTATATAGTATAGTGCTTTTAAAGTTTATCTTTGAAACAAAACAATTTCTTCAATTAGAATGTAGCAAAGCAGGCTCCAGAAATTTGTAGCATAGACAAAAATTAAAACCAAAGCCAAGGGAAACGAAGACTTATTGGTTGATATTAGGGTCTGAAAAGAGTCTTAACGTGTTAAAAATCAAGAAAAAATGTGTCAAGATATAGGATAATTCATTAATACTCTATTTGGAGCTAAGATACAAGTTCCAAGACTGAAAATGTAATTTTAGAACAGTACAAATTTTACCAAATAATAAATACTGCTGATACTGCTATGTTGCTTCAGTTGTGTCCGACTCTGTGCTACCCCATAGACGACAGCCCACTAGGCTCCCCCGTCCCTGTGATTCTCCAGGCAAGAACACTGGAATGGGTTGTCATTTCTTAGAATCAATGTACTGGCTTGTTCCAAATCATACAGTTATTAATGACCAGAAATGAAAGTAAAGCCTAGATCAACCAATTCAGATTCTAGTATACACTCTACCACAGCATGTATCATTCCAAGAAAGAAATGACACTCAAAATGGGTCCATCTCATGCCTGCTACACGTAAGGGAGCCTGAGTGGTGATCAGTTTGAAGACAAGGAAAGTCTAGGGTAGACAGCTTTGAAAGAAAAAATAAGAACTTGACACGATAGTTATTAAAAGAACTCTAAAAATACAACACAATTTTTACTAAGACTTTCCTAAAGTATATCACTTACCATTTGTCAGAGAATCAAATGTATTGATGTACTATTCCACATTCCTTCTTTTGTTCAGAAAGTGAAATGAAGTCGCTCAGTTGTGCCTGACTCTTTGCGACCCCATGGATAGTAGCTTGCACCAAGCTCCTCCCTCCACAGGATTTTCAAGGCAAGAGTACTGGAGTGGGTTGCCATTTCCTTCACCAGGGAATCTTCCCAACCCAGGGATCAAACCCAGGTCTCTCACATTGTAGACAGACGCTTTTACCTTCTGAGCCACTAGGGAAGTCCTCTGTAACTCACAGTATTCACAGCAACATCACAAACACCAAAACCCATATACTCATTTCCCACACATTATTTTGCAGTTTATGAAGCAATATTTTTCTATGTCTAATGGTACATTTATAGTTAACGTTGCACTTTTTACCAGTTTTATATCTTGTGGCACTGTGGGGGAAAGGAGGATATATTTTCTTATCAATATATGTAATATAGTGGCAAGTATTCTGTTTGTGTGTATGTAGGTGTGTGTATATGTGTGTATACTAGAATGTGCTTCTTCCAGTTATCTTTTGTATTGCATGCATTTTGATAAAAATAGTTTTAAATATTGGTATGACAGCTTGTATTGTGTTATATGTAAATTATGGTAGTTTAGTTCAGTTCAGCAGCTCAGTCGTGTCCGACTCTTTGTGATCCCATGAATTGCAGCACGCCAGAGGGTAGTCTTATTTAAAAATATAATTACAAATAAATTAATTAGTTAAATAGCTGACTTTTTTAAAAGTGACTAACAATTTCACTTTCAAAAAAACATTTACTCCAACAAAACACACTTTTATGTAGAAAAAAGAAAATCGAGGACAATAAATCATGCTGAAATTTTTTGAAGATATCAAAACATATATCTCAAAATTAATTTTGCATTTTTAAAACCAGGTATGATCTTAAGGTATAAATAAAATTATTTTACATAATAAAGGAAGACCTGCCATATAGAAATTGTGAGTTGTACTGAAAGTCAGCTTTGCCTGGTGGGGGGCAGGCAGTAGGGGGAATCTTAATTCTTCATCTTCAGAAGTAAGTATGGACACTAAGGAAATAGATGCTTATGTATTTTTTCATATGTTATCTAAATCCTTGATTCAAAGGGAAAACATAGAAAGAAGGAACACTTCCTGAATTTGTAAACCTTTCTGTGGAGTTTCAGTTTCATAAAGCCAAAATATATTGTTCAGGCCTCATATAAAAGCATGATACTCCTGTTTATAACTGTGTATCATTTTAAATATAATTTTAAATACAATTTTGTTTGTAAACTTTCACAAATCAGGGCAATTAATTTTACAGAACTAAATATTTTGAAGAATGACATAATTATTATTGAATTACAGCATCTTCTGAAGAAATCTAATGCTTTAATTCAACTTTTTTATAATTCTGAATTTAAATGAATAGTAAAGGAAAGGAAAGAGGAAAGTAAAAGGGATGGATATTTAGAGGAAAATGTTGAAGTTAATAATTTTGTAGAATCAAAGAAAATAATTCAGAGAAAGATATGTTTCAGGCTAAGAAAGATAAAAATAAGAAAACACAGGCAGATTTAAACTTCCAGTTTTATTAAAATCTACATCCATCCATGCACAGTAATTCTTAACTTAAGAAGAGGTTAAATTTTAAAATATCAACTTCTATGATTACCAAACTACAGAAAATGTAACTAAAATGAAAGGGCAAAATTTTAAGCAAAGAGTAGAAGAGGAGAGTGCAGATAAAAAGGGTTTAACCATTATCAAATTGCCAAGATGATTATCAACATTTTTTTTTTTTTTTAGATATGTTCCTCCTTTTCATTACCACCACTTTGAAAAAGTGGCTTCCCTGGTGGCTCAGTTGTAAAGAATCCACTGAGCAGTCAATGTGAGTTTGATCTCTGGGTCAGAAAGATCTCCTGTAGAAGGAAAGGGCAACCCACTCCACCATTACTGTTTGGGAAATTCCATAGACAGAGTAGCCTGGTGGACTACAATCATGGGGTCAGAGAAGATCCAGACAAAACTTAGTGACAACATAACAACAATAACTCTGATTAAAATATATCCTGAGAGATCTTCACAACGTTAGGCCATAACACTGTTTCTTGTTTTCAAAAAGGTGTGGATAAATTCCCCATGAAGAGCTTTGAATTAAGAGTTCTCAGGAATCTATAAATATTTTAAATTTATCAGACATAAAAGAATCATTCCAGAACTTGATTTCTCATTTGAATTCAGAGTGTGGGGAAAAGTACTTATTACTAGGTGACTGGTTAGAGTGGCAAAAACAACAAAATAAAGCCAAACAGAAAAAGGGAAGCAATTTTAGAGTGAGAATATTTTACATGCTTAAAAAACTGTGGTCTGTTCCTAGTACTGTGAAAGAAGCAACCTAGATGTCTATCAGCAGATGAATGGATAAGAAAGCTGTGGTACATATACACAATGGAGTATTACTCAGCTATTAAAAAGAATACATTTGAATCAGTTCTAATGAGGTGGATGAAACTGGAGCCTATTATACAGAGTGAAGTAAGCCAGAAAGAAAAACACCAATAGAGTATGCTCCTGCTGCTGCTAAGTCACTTCAGTCGTGTCTGACTCTGTGCAACCCCATAGATGGCAGCCCACCAGGCTCCCCCGTCCCTGGGATTCTCCAGGCAAGAACACTGGAGTGGGTTGCTACTTCCTTCTCCAATGCATGAAAGTGAAAAGTGAAAGTGAAGTCGCTCAGTTGTGTCCAACTCTTTGTGACCCCATGGACTACAGCCTACCAGGCTCCTCCATCCATGGGGTTTTCCAGGCGAGAGTACTGGAGTGGGGTCCCATTGCCTTCTCTGCCAATAGAGTATACTAATGCATATATATGGAATTCAGAAAGATGGTAACGATAACTTTGTATGCGAGACAGCAAAAGAGACACAGATGTATAGAACAGTCTTTTGGACTCTGTGGAAGAGGGAGAGGGTGGGATGATTTGGGAGAATGGCATTGAAACATGTATAATATCATATAAGAAGCAAATCGCCATTCTAGGTTCAATGGATGATACAGGATGCTTGGGGCTGGTGCACTGGGATGACCCAGAGGGATTGTATGGGAGGGAGGTGGGACAGAAGTTCAGGATGGGGAACACGTGTATACCTGTGGCAGATTCATGCTGATGTATGGAAAAACCAATATAATATTGTAAACTAATTAACCTCCAATTAAAATAAATAATAAATAAAATTTTTGTCAAGAAAAAAAAAATTTGCCTACACATCTTAGGTTATCAAGTATAAGAAATGAAAATATTTGTTAAATTTTGTCAGCAATCAGAAGAAAATAGACAGACAAACACGCACTTAAGGGGAACAAAACTTTGTTTTCTGGGTGTATTATTTTCAATATGCTAAAATGTTTTAATCAACATTTCCCAAAAGTGTACAGATAGAATTTATAGTCTGTATATTTTCTTATTGCAGAATATTCAATATAAACATTTACATATTCTTCCAGATATATATCCATACCCCTCCACACACAATGCATACATATCTTACATGCTCGTATATCAATGCATAAATATATGCCATAACAGGAATTCCACTCTATGTGTTGGACAGAGGAGCTGGTTTGATACTAAATTTTGATGTGAGGCTCAATTTTCAGTTATGGAGTGGCAAAAATAAACATCATTTAGGGAAAATTAATCTTTTAAATTGTTAACTTCTTGAGTTATTTTCTTTATTATTATTCCAGTTTTGTTGAGGTCTAATTGACCTCAATTATAGCATTAAGTAAGATTGAGATGTGCAGTGTAGTGATTTCACTCAATACATCAAAAAACAATTATCACAGTAAGCTTGGTGAGCATCCATCATTTCATATAGATACACTGACCTGTATCTGTTTAGTTATGTTTCTTGATCTGTTTTGTTGTTTAGATTCACATGTGAGTAAAACGATACAGTATGATATTTCTCTGACTTATTTCATTCAGCATAAGCCTTTAGCTCTAGCCATGTTACCATACATGAAAATAATTTATTTTTTATATAGATGAGTATTCCATTGTATACATATTTTTTTCAAGTTAGGTGATTTAGTGTTGTTGTTGTTGTTTTTCAGATAAATACCCAGGAGTGTAATTACATTACCTGGTGGTAGTTATATTTTTAATTTTTGGAGGAACTTCCATACTGTTTTCCATAGTGTCCATCCCAGTTTGCATTTCCATCAAAAGTACACGTGTTGGCTTTTTTCCTACATCTTTACCAGTACTTATTTGTTGTCGTTTTCATAATAGACATTTTGATTGGTATGAGGTGATGCCTAATTGTTGTTTTGGCCTGCATTTTACTGTTTATTAGATATATTTAGCATCTTTTTCGTGTACATATTGGACATCTGTGTGTATTCTTTTGAAAAATATCAATTCATATCCTCTCTCATTTTTAATTGGTTTGTTTTCTGATGTTGAGTTGTACGAATTCTTTGTATAATTGGGATATTGACCCCTTTCAAAAATAACATTTATAAGTATCTTCTGACATTTATTAGTTAGCCTTTAAAAATAATAATTTCTTTCTCTATGAAAATCTTTTTAGTTAATATAGTTTTACCTACAACTACATTATCTGTAGTTACAGTATCTGTTTATTTTTGCTTGTGATTCTCTTTCCAGAGTAGATGCATCAAAACAAATATTGTTAAGACTGATATTAAAACTGATGACTAAGAGTTTAGTGCCTATTATTTTTATAGTTTTATGATTTCATGCCTTACATGTAAGTCTTTAATCCGTTTGAGTTTATTTTTCTATATGAGGCAAGAAAGTAGTTCTATCTCTTTCTTTTGCATGCAGCTGTCCAGTTTTCCCGGTGTCATTTTTTTAGAGAAGTTATTTATTTCTCATTATATATTCCTGGCTCCTTTATTACAGATTAATTACACAGATAATTTTGGGTTCATTTCTGTGCCTCTTTATTTTGTTTCATTGAACTGTGTAGTAGCTATTTTGGTGCCAGTACTATATACAATACAATAAAAAGTAATACTTTGTATTACTGCAGATGGTGACTGCAGCCATAAAATTTAAAGATCCTTGCTCCTTGGAAGAAAAGCTATGACAAACCTAGATAACATATTAAAAAGCAGAGACATTACTTGGCCAATAAAGGTCTGTATAGTCAAAGGTATGGTTTAAAAAAAAAAAAAAAAACTAAGGTTTTTCCAGTAGTCATTTATGTATGTGAGAGTTGGACCATAAAGAAGGCTCAGTGCCAAGAATTGATGCTTTTGAACTATTATGTTGGAGAAGATTCTTGACAGTCCCTTGGACTGCAAGGAGATCAAACCAGTCCATCCTAAAGGAAATCAGTCCTGAATATACATTGGAAGGACTGATGCTAAAGCTGAAGCCCCAGTATTTTGGCCACCTGATGTGAAGAGCTGACTCTTTAGATAATACCCTAATATCGGGAAAGATTGAAGGCAGGAGGAAAAGGGAATGACAGAGGATGAGATGGTTGGCTGGCATCACTGACTCAATGGATATGAGTTTGAGCAAGCTCTGAGAGATGGTGAAGGACAGAGTAGTATGCTGTGCTGAAGTCCATGGGGTCACAAAGAGTCAAACATGACTGAGTGACTAAACAGCAACCAAAAGTCTACGTTCATTTTTGTGCTCTCTATTTTGTTCCACTAATCCTTGTAACTCTTTTGTTTTGTTTTGTTTTTGCCAATACTATACTCTTTCGGTCACAATGACTTTGAAGTATAGTTTGAAATATACACATGTAGTACTTACAGTTATGCTCTTCTTTCTGAAGATTGATTTTGGTCATTTGCAGAGTACATCATGAGAAACGCTGAGCTGGAAGGAGCACAAGCTGGAATCAAGATTGCTGGGAGAAATATCAGTAACCTCAGATATGCAGATGAAACCACCCTTATGGCAGAAAGTGAAGAGGAACTAAAAGGCCTCTTGATGAAAGTGAAAGTGGAGGGTGAAAAAGTTGGCTTAAAGCTCAACATTCAGAATCACTTCATGGGAAATAGATGGGGAAACAGTGGAAACAGTGTCAGACTTTATTTTTGGGGGCTCCATAATCACTGTAGATAGTGACTGCAGCCATGAAATTAAAAGACGCTTACTCCTTGGAAGAAAAGTTATGACCAACCTAGATAGCATATTCAAAAGTAGAGACATTACTTTGCCAACAAAGGTCTATCTAGTCAAGGCTATGATTTTTCCTGTGGTCATGTATGAATGTGAGAGTTGGACTGTGAAGAAAGCTCAACATTGAAGAACTGATGCTTTTGAACTGGGTTGTTGGAGAAGACTCTTGAGAGTCCCTTGGACTTCAAGGAGATCCAACCAGTCCATTCTGAAGGAGATCAGGCCTAGGGTTTCTTTGGAGGGAATGATGCTGAAGCTGAAACTCCAGTACTTTGGCCACCTCATGGGTCGAGTTGAGTCATTGGAAAAATCTCTGATGCTGGGAGGGATTGGAGGCAGGAGGAAAAGGGGATGACAGAGGAAGAGATGGCTGGATGGCATCACTGACTCGATGGACGTGAGTCTGAGTGAACTCCTGGAGTTGGTGATGGACAGGGAGGCCTGGCGTGCTGCAATTCATGGGGTCGCAAAGAGTTGGACATGACTGAGCGACTGAGCTGAACTGAACTGAAGTGTCTACTGTATTTCTATACAAATTCTAGAATTATTTGTTCTAGTTCTGTTGAAAATGCCATGGGTATTTCGATAAGCATTGAAGTGAATTTGTAAATTGCCTTAGATTGTAGGTATATTTTAACAATCTTACTTATTATAAACAATGAGCATAGTATATCTTCCCCTTGTTTATGTCATCTTTAATTTATTTCAACAGTATCTATTAGTTGCCTAATTACAGGCCTTTTACTTTCTTAGTTCAATTTATTCATAAATATTTTATTAATTTTGATGCAATGCAAATGAGATTAAACATATTTTTCTGGTAGTGTATTTTTAGTGTATAGAAACACAGGCTTCCCTGGTAGGTAAATTGGTGAAGAATATGCCTCCAATGCAGGAGACCCCAGTTTGATTTCTGGGTTGGGAAGATCTGCTGGAGAAGGGATAGGCTATTTACTCCTGTATTCTTGGGTTTCCCTAGTGGCTCAGACCATAAAGAATCTTCCTGCAATGTGGGAGACCTGGGTTTGATCCCTGAGTTAGGAATATCCCCTGGAGAAGGGAATGGCTACACCCGCTCCAATATTCTAGCCTGGAAAATTCCACGGACAGAGGAGCCTGGCAGGCTACAGTCCCTGGAGTCACAAAGGGTCGGGCACAATTAAGCGACTTTTACTTTCATAGAAACACAACAGACTTCTGTATATTAATTTTGTATCTCACAACCTTATTAAATTCACCGATAAGTCCTAGTGACATTTTGCTGATATATTTAGGCCTTTTTTTCTTTTTCTTAATGAGTCCTACTTCCCTGGTGGCTCAGATGGTAAAGTGTCTGTCTACAATGCAGGAGACCCGGATTCGAGCCCTGGGTTAGGAAGATCACCTGGAGAAAGAAATGGCAATCCACTCCAGTACTATTGCCTATAAAATCCCATGCAGAGAGGAGCCTGGTAGGCCCCAGTCTATGGGGTTGTAAACAGCCGGACACAACTGAGCGACTTCACTTCACTTCACTTCATTAATATTAAGCCGTTTGTAGAGTAATCAGTTCAGTTCAGTTCGGTCGTTCAGTCGTATCTGACTCTTTGCAACCCCATGAATCGCAGCACACCAGGCCTCCCTGTCCATCACCATCTCCCGGAGTTCACTCAGACTCACGTCCATCGAGTCTGAGATTCGATCCAGTGATCTCATCCTCGGTCGTCCTCTTCTCCTCCTGCCTCCAATCCTTCCCAGCATCAGAGTCTTTTCCAATGAATCAACTCTTCACATGAGGTGGCCAAAGTACTGGAGCTTCAGCTTTAGCATCATTCCTTCCAAAGAAATCCCAGGGTTGATGTCCTTCAGAATGGACTGGTTGGATCTCTTGGCAGTCCAAGGGACTCTCAAGAGTCTTCTCCAACACCACACTTCAAAAGCTTCAATTCTTCGGTGCTCAGCCTTCTTCACAGTCCAACTCTCACATCCATACACGACCACAGGAAAAACCATAGCCTTGACTAGATGGACCTTAGTCGGCAAAGTAATGTCTCTGCTTTTGAATATACTATCTAGTTTGGTCATAACTTTTCTTCAAAGGAGTAAGCGTCTTTTAATTTCATGGCTGCAGTCACTATCTGCAGTGATTCTGGAGCCCCCCCCAAAATAAAGTCTGACACTGTTTCTCCATCTATTTCCCATGAAGTGATGGGATTGGATGCCATGATCTTCATTTTTTGAATGTTGAGCTTTAAGCTAACTTTTTCACTCTCCTCTTTCACTTTCATCAAGAGGCTTTTTAGTTCCTCTCCACTTTCTACCATAAGGGTGGTGTCATTTGCATATCTGACGTTATTGATATTTCTCCCAGCAATTTTAATTTGGGCTTGTGTTTCTTCCAGTTCAGCATTTCTAATGATTTACTCTGCATATAAGTTAAATAAGGAGGGTGACAATATACAGCCTTGACGTACTTCTTTTCCTATTTGGAACCAGTCTGTTGTTCCATGTCCAGTTCTAACTGTTGCTTCCTGACCTGCATACAGATTTCTCAAGAGGCAGGTCAGGTAGACTGGTATTCCCCTCTCTCTCAGAATTTTCCACAGTTTATTGTGATCCACACAGTTAAAGGCTTTGGCATAGTCAATAAAGCAGAGATAGATGTTTTTCTGGAACTCTCTTGCTTTTTCCATAATCCAGAGGATGTTGGCAATTTGATCTCTGGTTCCTCTGCCTTTTCTAAAACCAGCTTGAACATCAGGGAGTTCACGGCTCACGTATTGTTGAAGCCTGGCTTGGAGAATTTTGAATTATTACTTTACTTACCTGTGAGATAAGTGCAATTGTGTGGTAGCTTGAGCATTCTTTGGCATTGCCTTTCTTCAAAATTGGAATGAAAACTGACCTTTTCCAGTCCTGTGGCCACTGCTGAGTTTTCCAAATGTGCTGGCATATTGAGTGCAGCACTTTCACAGCATCATCTTTCAGGATTTGAAATAGCTCCACTGGAATTCCATCACCTCCAATAGCTTTGTTCATAGTGATGCTTTCTAAGGCCCACTTGAGTTCACATTCCAAGATGTCTAGATCTAGATTAGTGATCACATCATCATGATTATCTGTGTTGTGAAGATCTTCTCTGTACAGTTCTTCTGTGTATGCTTGCAACCTGTTCTTAATACCTTCTGCTTCTGTTAGGTCCATACCATTTCTGTCCTTTATCGAGCCCATCTTTGCATGAAATGTTCCCTTGGTATATCTTATTTTCTTGAAGAAATATCTAGTCTTTCCCATTCTGTTCTTCTCCTCTATTTCTTTGCATTGATTGCTGAAGACGGCTCTCTTCTCTTCTTGCTATTCTTTGGAACTCTGCATTCAGATGCTTATATCCTTCCTTTTCTCCTTTGCTTTTCACCTCTCTTCTTTTCACAGCTATTTGCAAGGCCTCCCCAGACAGCCGTTTTGCTTTTTTGCATTTCTTTCCATGGGGATGGTCTTGATCACTCTCTCCTGCACAATTCCATATTTCATCAGGCACTCTATCTATCAGATATAGGCCCTTAAATCTATTTCTCACTTCCACTGTATAATCATAAGGGGATTTGATTTAGGTCATACCTGAATGGTCTAGCAGTTTTTCCTACTTTTTTCAATTTGAGTCTGAATTTGGTAATAAGGAGTTCATGATCTGAGCCACAGTCCACTCCTTGTCTTGTTTTTGTTGACTGTATAGAGCTTTTCCATCTTTGCCTGCAAAGAATATAATCAATCTGATTTCAGTGTTTACCATCTGGTGATGTCCATGTGTAGAGTCTTGTGTTTTTGGAAGATGGTGTTTACTATGACCAGTACATTTTCTTGGCAAAACTCTATTCTTCTTTGCCCTGCTTCACTCCACATTCCAAGGCCAAATTTGCCTGTTACTCCAGGTGTTTCTTGACTTCCTACTTTTGCTTTCCAGTCCCCTAGAATGAAAAGGACATCTTTTTTGGGTGTTAGTTCTAAAAAGTCTTGTAGGTTTTCATAAAACTGTTCAACTTCAGTTTCTTCAGCATTACTGGTTGGGGCATAGATTTGGATAACTGTGATATTGAGTGGTTTGCCTTGGAGATGAACAGAGATCATTCTGTGTTTTTTTGAGATTGCATCCAAGTACTGCATTTTGGACTCATTGTTGACCATGAGGGCTACTCCATTTCTTCTGAGGGATTCCTGCCTGCAGTAGTAGATACAATGGCCATTTGAGTAAAAGTCACCCATTCCAGTCCATTTCAGTTCCCTGATTCCTAGAATGTCGACATTCACACCTGCCATCTCTTGTTTGACCACTTCCAATTTGCCTTGATTCATGGACTTGACATTCCAGGTTCCTACGCAATATTGCTCTTTACAGCATTGGATCTTGTTTCTATCACCAGTCACATCCACAGCTGGGTATTGTTTTTGCCTTGGTGCCATCCCTTCATTCTTTCTGGAGTTATTTCTCCACTGATCTCCAGTAACATATTGGGCACCTAATGACCTGAGGAGTTCTTTTGGTATCCTATCATTTTGCCTTTTCATACTGTTCATGGGGTTCTCAAAGCAAGAATACTGAAGTGGCTTGCCATTCCCTTCTCCAGTGGATCACATTCTGTCAGACTTCTCCACCATGACCCGCCCATCTTGGGTTGCCCTGCGGGCATATCTTGGTTTCATTGAGTTAGACAAGGCTGTGGTCCTAGTGTGATTAGATTGACTATTTTTCCGTGAGTATGGTTTCATTGTGTCTGCCCTCTGATGCCCTCTTGCAACAGCTACCATCTTACTTGGGTTTCTCCCACCTTGGGCGTGGGGTATCTCTTCAGGTCTGCTCCAGCAAAGCACAGCCGCTGCCCCTTACCATGGACGAGGGGTATCTCTTTACCACCACCCTTCCTGACCTTCAACGTGGGATAGCTCCTCTAGGCCCTCCTGTGCCCGCGCAGCCACTGCTCCTCATGTTGCTCCTCCAGTCCGCCGGCCCTGGCCTCTGGCTTGGTGTGGCTCCTCAGGGTCACTGACCCTGGCCTCAGGCACAAGGTGGCTTCTCCGGGCTGCCCCTAACCTCGGACGCAGGGTTTCTCCTCCCCGCCACCGCCCCTGACCTCGGACACAGGGCAGCTCCTCTCGGCCGCGCTTAGAGTGATATTTTACTTCTATTCTAATGTGGATTCAATGTATTTATTTTTCTTTCCTGATTGGTGTTCCCGAAATTTTCAGTACTATTTGGATCAATGTAGTATTGTTAACTGGTAATATTTTGCTAAGGATTTATATTTGTGTTCATGAGTGATATTGGTCTGACATTTTCTTTTATGTGATATATTTGTCTGCTTTTAGTATCAGGTTGATCCTGGACTCTTAGAATGGGTTTGAAATTGTTCCTATCACTGCAATTTAGAGAGATATTTTGAAAAGGATAGGTGTTAGCTATTCTCCAAATATTTGGTAGAATTCTACTGTGAAGCTGTCGAGTCCTGCACTTTTGTTTGATGGTAGTTTTATTGATTATATTTTATTATTGGTGGTTGGTCTGTTCATATTTTCTATTTCTTCCTAATTCAGTTTTAGGAGATTGTATTTAATATCCATTATTTCTGGGTGTTATTTTTAATGGTATACAGTTATTTGTAGCTTATGATTCTTTGCATTTCTATGGTATCAATTGTAACCACTCTTCTCTTATTTCTAGTTTTATTCATTTGGATTTTATCTCTTTTCTTGTTGATAATAAAGGCTTAATGTTTACCAATTTTGTTTATCTTTTCAAAGAATTAGCTCTTAGCTTCAAGGATGATTTTGTTGCTTCTTTAGTCTATTTTTCGTTTACCTATGATATGATCTCTATAACTTCCTTGACTATGCTTGGATTTTGCCTTTTCTTTTTTTAATAGTTCCTTTTTCAAAAAGATTAGGTTGTTTATTTTAAATTTTACCTGTTCCCTGGGGTACATTTGTATCACTATAAACTTTCATCTTATAATTACTTTCACTTTGTTATATAGATTTTGGACTGCTGTGTTTCATTTCATTTGTATCCCCATATTTTTTATTCCATCTGTAATTTCTTCAGGGCTCATTTGCAATTTAGAAGCATATTGTATAGCCATAACATATTTGTATTTTTGCATTTTAAATTTTAATTTATTTCCAGTTCTATAGTGTTGTAATAAAAAATATTCTTGATATCATTTTCAATTGTATTTTTATATTTGTTGAGTCTTGTTTTGGGGTCTAGCATGAAATCTGTATGGTAGAATATAATCTGCTGCTTTGGGATGCAATATTACGCACACACATACATATATATATAGCTATTAATTTATCACATCTAATGTTTCATTTAAGGCCAATTTTCATTATTGATTTCCTGTATGCATGGTCCATGCATTAACATAAGTTTAATTTTAAAGTCCCCTACTATTGCTATGTTGCTGTCTATCCACGCATCAACCAATGTCTGTTTTTAATTGAATTATGTACTTAGGTGCTCTTATGTTAGTTATACACACACACACACACACACACACACACATATATATATATATATATACATACATACATACATACATACATACATACACGGGCTTCCCTTGTGGCTCAGCTGTTAAACAGTCTGTCTGCAATGTGGGAGACCTATATTCAATCCCTGGGTTGGGAAGATCCCCTGGAGAAGGGAAAGGCTACCCACTCCAATACACACACACACACACACACACACACACACACACACACACATAGCTGTTATATCAACTTCTTAGATTTATCCTTTAATTGTTATGTAATATCCTTCTTTTTGTCTTGATACAATCTTTGTTTTCAAGGATATCTTTTTCTGATATAATTATTGCTCCCCCAGAATTTTTTGCTTCTATTTTCATGGAATACATTTTTCTATCCCTTCATTTTCAGTGCTTGTGGCTATTTCAATCTGAAGTGATTTTCTTGTAAGCAGCATATTTATGGGTCTTATTGAAATCATTCAGCTACTTTATGTCTTTTGATTTTATTTATAAATAAATATAAATTTATATATATTATATATTTCTATAATATACTTATATACTTTATATAATTTATTATATATATATAATTATATATTTATATATTTATTATATTTATATTAATATATATTTCCAGCTCAGCTGGAAAAGAATCTGTCTGCAATGCAGGAGATGCTGGTTCATTTCTGTGTTGAGAAGGTCCCCTGCAGGAAGACATGACCACCCACTCCTGTATTCTTACCTGGAGAATCCCCATTGACAAAGGATCCTGGTGGGCTACAATCAATGGAGCTGCAAAGAGTCAGACATGACTGAGTGACTAAGAACAGACATAGTATTTATATTTAAAATAATTTCATTTATAGTCCATTATATTTAAAGTGATCTTGACAGGTGCGTACTTATTGTCATTTTGTAGTTTGGGGATCATTTTTGCAGTTCTTTTTGACACTTTCTCTTTTGCAGTCTTCCTTTTGACTTGATTTCTATGTTCAGTGTAAATGGGAACCCTTTCTTATTTTCTTGTATGTGTACCTGCAATAGACTTTTACTTTGTGGTTACTGTGGAGTTTATATATAGCAATCTATATACATATGTAATTCTTCAAGTTTCTAATACCTTAAATTCAAACATATTTTAACATTCCTACGTTTTACTCTCACCCTGTGTTTATTGTTTTCCACATTATATTTTATATTTTATGCTTTATACATCTTTTAGCTACTTATTATGGATATAGATCATTTAACTGCTTTTGTCTTTTAGGCTTCCTACAAACTTTATAAGAGGTTGATCTAGTACCTTTACTATGTATTTGCTTTGCTGTGTATTTGCTTTTATCAGTAATATTTTCTTCTTTTATAATTTTTATATTTTTGGTTGTAGCCTTTATTATTTTGAGAACGCTTTTTGACATTCCTTGTTAAGTTGGTTCATGAAGCTAAACTCTTTTAGCATTTGCTTGTCCACAAAACTATTTGCTCTTTTAAAAATTTAGATAAAAGCCTTGTCTCAGGATTATTCTTGATTTCATTTTTTCCACATTATCATTTAATTATATCATACTATTTTTTTCTGGCCTTCATAGTTTCTTCAGAATGTTTGTGGACAAAGGCACTGTCATATTAATTTCTAAGAAGAATTTTTCTAACAAACAACAAAATAAGTGCAAGCATTTGTAAGTTGGCAATGATCCAAAGAAAAATCATGAAAACATTTATTCCTTAAGCTTTCATTTTCTTAGAAAGATCACATCTACCTATAACTTTCACATATGAACAAAGTTAGAATATAGATTTTAGCCTTCACATTCAGTTCAGTTTTAGTTCAGTTCAGTCACTCAGTCATGTCTGAATCTTTGTGACCCCATGAATCATAGCACGCCAGGCCTCCCTGTCCATCACCAATTCCCTGAGTTCGCTCAGACTCATGTCTATCGAGTCAGTGATGCCATCTAGCCATCTCACACTATGTCGTTCCCTTCTCTTCCTATCCCCAATCCCTCAGAGCATCAGAGCCTTTTCCAATAACTCAATTCGACCCATGTGGTGGCCAAAGTACTGGAGTTTCAGCTTTAACATCATTCCTTATAAAGGACATCCAGGGCTGATCTCCTTTAGAATGGACTGGTTGGATCTCCATGCAGTCCAAGGGACTCTCAAGAGTCTTCTCCAACACCACAGTTCAAAAGCATCAATTCCTCAGTGCTCAACTTTCTTCACAGTCCAACTCTAGCATCCATACATGACCACTGGATAAACCATAGCCTTGACCAGATGGCCTTTGTTGGCAAAATAATGTCTCCACTTTTTAATATGCTGTCTCGGTTGCTCATTACTTTCCTTCCAAGGAGTAAGTGTCTTTTAATTTCATGGCTACAGTCACCATCTGCAGTGATTTTGGAACCCCCCCCCCAAAAAAAATCTGACACTGTTTCCACTGTTTCCCCATCTATTCCCCATGAAGTGATGGGACCAGATGCCATGGTCTTCGTTTTCTGAATGTTGAGCTTTAAGCCAACTTTTTCACTCTCCTCTTTCACTCTCATCAAGAGGCTTTTTAGTTCTTCTTCATTTTCTGCCATAAGGGTAGTATCATCTGCATATTTGAGTTTACTGATATTTCTCATACCAATCTTGATTCCAGCTTGTGCTTCTTCCAGCCCAGAGTTTCTCATGATGTACACTGCATATAAGTTAAATAAGCAGAGTGACAATATACAGTCTTTATGTACTCCTTTTCCTATTTGGAACCAGTCAGTTGATCCATGTCCAGCTCTAACTGTTGCCTCCTGACCTGCATATAGGTTTCTCATGAGGCAGGTCAGGTGGTCCAATAGTCCCATATCTTTCAGAATTTTCCACAGTTTATTGTGATCCACACAGTCAAAGGCTTTGACATAGTCAATAAAGCAGAAATAGATGTTTTTCTGGAACTCTCTTGCTTTTTCCATGATCGATCAGATGTTGACAATTAGATCTCTGGTTTCTGCGCCTTTTCTGAAACCAACTTGCGCATCAAGAAGTTCACGGTTCACATATTGCTGAAGCCTGGCTTGGAGAATTTTGAGCATTACTTTACTAGCATGGGAGATGAGTGCAATTGTGTGGTAGTTTGAGGGTTCTTTGGCATTGCCTTTTTTTGGGATAGGATTGAAAACTGACCTTTTCCAGGCCTGTGGGCACTGCTGAGATTTCCAAATTTGCTGGCATATTGAGTGCAGCACTTTAACACCATCATCTTTCAGGATTTGAAATAGCTCAACTGGAATTCCATCACCTCCACTAGCTGTGTTTTTAATGATGCTTTCTTAGGCCCACTTGATTTCACTTTTCAGACTATCTGGGTCTAGGTGAGTGATCATACCATCGTGATTATCTTGGTCATGAAAATCTTTTTTGTATAGTTCTTCCGTGTATTCTTGCCACCTCTTCCTAATATCTTCTGCTTCTGTTAGGTCCATACCATTTCTGTCCTTTATCGAGCCCATCTTTGCATGAAATGTTCCCTTGGTATCTCTAATTTTCTTGAAGAGATCTCTAGTCTTTCCCATTCTGTTATTTTCCTCTATTTCTTTTCACTGATTGCTGAGGAAGGCTTTCTTATCTCTTCTTGCTATTCTTTGGAACTCTGCATTCAGATGCTTATCTCTTTCCTTTTCTCCTTTGCTGTTCACTTCTCTTCATGCCACAGCTATTTGTAAGGTCTTCCCAGACAGTCATTTTGCTTTTTTACATTTCTTTTCCATGTGGATGGTCTTGATCCCTGACTCCTGTGCAATGTCACGAACCTCAGTCCATAGTTCATCAGACACGCTATCAGATCTAGTCCCTTAAATCTCTTTCTCACTTCCAGTGTATAATCATAAGGGATTTGATTTAGGTCATACCTGAATGGTCTAGTGGTTTTCCCTATTTTCTTCATTTTAAGTCTGAATGTGAAAATAAGTAGCTCATAACCTGAGCCACAGTCAGCTCCCAGTCTTGCTTTTACTGACTGCATACAGCTTCTCCATTTTTGGCTTCAAATAATATAATCAATCTGATTTCGGTGTTGACCATCTGGTGATGTCCATGTTTAGAGTCTTCTCTTGTATTGTTGGAAGATGGTGTTTGTTATGACCAGTGTGTTCCCTTGGCAAAACAATTAGTCTTTGCCTTGCTTCATTGTGCATTCCAAGGCCAAATTTGCCTGTTACTCCAGGTGTTTCTTGACTTCCTACTTTAGCATTCTCGTCCCCTAAAATGAAAAATGCATCTTTTGGGGGTGTTAGTTCTAAAAGGTCTTGTAGGTCTTCATAGAGCCATTCAACCTCAGCTTCTTCAGCGTTACTGGTTGGGGCACAGACTTGGATTACTGTAATATTGAATGGTTTGCCTTGGAAATGAACAGAGACCATTCTATTGTTTTTGAGATTGCATCCAAGTACTGCATTTCAGACTCTTTTGCTGACCATGATGGTTACTCCATTTCTTCTAAGGGATTCCTGCCCACAGTTGTAGGTATAATGGTCATCTGAGTTAAATTCACCCATTCCAATCCATTTTAGTTTGCTGATTCCTAGTGCCTCAACATTTATTCTTGCCATCTCCTATTTGACCACTTCCAAATTACCTTGATTCTTTAACCTGGTATTCCAGGTTCTTTTGTTGACCATGATGGTTACTCCATTTCTTCTAAGGGATTCTTGCCCACAGTAGTAGATATAATGGTCATCTGAGTTGAATTCACCCATTCTGGTCCATTTTAGTTCGTTGAGTCCTAGAATGTCAATGTTCACTCTTGACATCTCCTGTTTGACCACTTCCAATTTGCCTTGATTTATGGACCTGACATTCCAGGTTCCTATGCAATCTTTACAGCATCAGCCCTTGCTTCTATCACCAGTCACATCCATAGCTGGGTATTGTTTCTGCTTTGGCTCCATCCCTTCATTCTTTCTGGAGTTATTTCTCCACTGATCTCCAGTAGCATATTGGGCACCTACTGACCAAGGGAGTTCCTCTTTCAGTATACTATCATTTTGCCTTTTCATACTGTTCATGGGGTTCTCAAGGCAAGAATACTGAAGTGATTTGCCGTTCCCTTCTCCAGTGGACCACATTCTGTAAGACCTCTCCACCATGATCCGCCTCTCTTTGGTGGCCCCACAGGGCATGGCTTAGTTTCATTGAGTTAGACAAGGCTTTGGTCCTAGTGTGATTAGATTGACTAGTTTTCTGTGATTATGGTTTCAGTGTGTCTGCCCTCTGTTGCCCTCTTGCAACACCTACTGTCTTCCTTGGGTTTCTCTTACCTTGGATGATGGTTATCTCCTCACTGCAATCCCTCCTGACCTTGAATGTGGAGTAGCTCCTCCAGCCCCTCCTGTGCCCAGACACCACTCCTTGGGATGTGGGTTTGCTCCTCTTTGCCGCAGCCCCAACCTCGGGCAGGGGGTAGCTACTCCTGGCCCCTGTTCCTGGCCTCAGGCAGGGGTAGCTCCTCCCAACCGCAACCCCTGAACTCGGACGGGGGGGTAGGTCCTCCCAGCCGCCGCCCCTGACTTCAGACTTTGAGTAGCTCCTCTCGGCCGCACATGCACACCGTCACAGCCACCCATGCTTACAACTGAAGCTGCCTTCACATTACAACTGTAAAATTTGCCATTGCATTTCATACATAGCTGACTTTTACACTTCATCTTCTGACAGAAATTTCTGACAAATGGATACCCTATGGAATCATCACTGTAATCACATGTATACAATAGTTCCATTAATGTCCAAATTCCCTTTTGTAAATTTGCAGTCACCCTTCCCAAAGACAAAGCCTATGGCAACATTTGATATGTTTTCTGCTCTCATAATTTTGATAAATACAAAATGTTTATAAATAGAATATGCATATTATATTTACTAAAATAATTTTAAAAATGCATGCGTGTTAATCACTCAGTTGTGTCCAAATCTTTTCTGGAGTAAGAATACTGGAATGGTTTGACATTCTTTTCTCCAAGGGATCTTCCCAAGCCTGGAATCAAGTCCAGGTCTTCCACACTGCAGGCAGATTTTACTGTCTGAGCCAACAGGCAGTTAATATGTACACGCTGCTGCTGCTGCTAAGTCACTTCAGTCGTGTCTGACTCTGTGCAATCCACTAGATGGCAGTCCACCAGGCTCCCCGATCCCTGGGAGTCTCCAGGCAAGAACACTGGAGTGGGTTGCCATTTCCTTCTCCAATGAATGAAAGTGAAAAGTGAAAGTGAAGTCACTCAGTCGTGTCCGATTCTTCAAGACCCCATGGACTGCAGCCTACCAGGCTCCTCCATCCATGGGATTTTCCAGGCAACAGTACTGGAGTGGGGTGCCATTGCCTTCTCCAAATATGCACATATGTTTGTATAAATATGGGCTTCCCAGGTGGCTCAGTGGGTAAAGAATCAACCTGACATACAAGTGATACAGGAGACATGGATTTGATCTTTGGGTCTAGAAGATTCACTGGAGGGTATGGCAACCCATTACAGTGTTTTTGCCTGAAAAATCCCACGGGCAGCAGAGACTGGCAGGCTGCTGTCTGTGGGATCGCAAAGAGTCAGACAAATCTGAACCAACTGAGCATGCATGAACATGTATAAATATACATGTTCTCTGCCTCCTTTTTCACTTGTAAAACTACTCTCTTTTCATCCACTTAAGTTATTTTTTGGTGACAATAATTTGTCACTTTCAATTATTGAATAATATTCCATTATATGGATGTATCCACTTGTTTACCCATTTACTGGATTAAGACTAAGGACTTTTAGGCTGTTTCCAGTTTTTCATGACTATAAAAAGCATCACTGTAAATATTTGTGTTAATGAACACATTTTCTGCCTTCTAATTTTAAAAAATTCCATCATTCATCATGAATTTTTATATTAGCCATAAAATTCACTATTCATGTCTCTGATAATGTTGAAAAAATTATTTTTTTCTTCTTTCCTCAATGTTTTTATTATGATTGGATGTTCGGTTTTGTCAGCTATTTTATATTCCTCCACTTAGATGTTCATGTACTTACTTTATTTAGTCTACTGATACTATGTTAGATAGAATAAATGTTGAATTAGCTTTGCATTCTCAGAATAATCCACATGTTTTCTTAATATATTATCTATTCATGAATTTTGAAATTCTATTTGCTATTGTTACTTGATTTTTGCACTGAAATTCATGAGGGATATTAATCTTATAGATCTACATTTTAAGAATATTTGTTTTAAATTTTGATATCAATATATAGTGGGCTCAAAGATAAATTTGTATAGAATTGATGTAATCTTCAAATATTTTATAGAATTCTCAGATGAATTGATTTGAGCCGCAAAATTTCTTTTTGGAAATCTCCATCGATGAGTTGAATTTCTTTAACAGGAGAAACGCTTTAAACTTTTTATTTAGGTCTCACATTACAGTGCAGTTCAGTTGCTCAGTCATATCCAACTCTTTCTGACCCCATGGACTGACGAATGCCAGGTTTCCGTGTCCATCACCAACACCCAGAGCTTCCTCAAACTCATGTCCATCAAGTCGGTGTTGCCATCCAACCATCTGATCCTCTTATCCTCCCCTTCTCCTCCTGCCTTCAATCTTTCCCAGCATCACGATCTTTTCCAATGACTCAGTTCTTCAGGTGGCTGAACCATTGGAGTTTTCAGCTTCAGCATCAGTTCTTCCAATGAATATTCAAGACTGGTTTCCTTTAGGGTGGACTGGTTGGATCTCCTTGCAGTTTAAGGGATTCTCAAGAGTCTTCTCCAATAACACAGTTGAAAAGCATCAATTCTTTGGTACTCAGGTTTCTATGTGGTCCAACTTTCATACCTATACATGACTACTAGAAAAACCATAGCTTTGACTAGATGGATCTTTGTCGGCAAAGTCAAGTCTCTGTTTTTTAATATGTTGTCTAGGTTGGTCATAAATTTTCTTCCAAGAAGCAAGTGTCTTTTAATTTCATGGTGGCAGTCACCATCTGCAATGATTTTGGAGCCCAAGAACATAAAGTTTTTCACTGTTTCCATTGTTTCCTCATCTGTTCGCCATGAAGTGTTGGGACTGGATGCCATGATCTTAGTTTTATGAATCTTGAGTTTTACACCAGGTTTTTCACTCTCCTCTTTCACTTTCATCAAGAGGCTCTTTAATTCCTCTTCATAAAGGTGCTGTCATCTGAATATCTGAGGTTATTGATAATTCTCCCGGCAATCTTGATTCCAGCTTGTGCTCCATCCAGCCTGGCATTTCACATGATGTACCCTATACATAGGTTAAAAAAGGAAGGTGACAGAATACAGCCTTGACATATTCCTTTCCCAGTTTGGAACCAGTCTTTTGTTCCATATCCAGTTCTAACTGTTGCTTCTTGACCTGTCTATAGAATTCTCAGGAGGCAGGTAAGGTGGTGTGGTGTTTACATATCTTGAAGAATTTTCCACAGTTTGTTATGATCTACACAGTCAAAAGCTTTGGAGAAATCAATAAAGCAGAAGTAGATGTTTTTTCTGGAATTCTCTTGCTTTTTCTATGATCCAACAAATAATGGCAATTTGATCTTTGGTTCCTCTTCCTTTCTAAATCCAGCTTGAACATCAGGATGTTCAAGGTTCATGTACTGTTGAAACACGGCTTGGAGGATTTTGAGCATTACTTTGCTTGCATGTGAGATGAGTGTAATTATGCAGTAGTTTCAACATTCTTTGGGATTCCCCTTCTTTGGGATAGGAATGAAAACTGACCCTTTCCATTCCTGTGGCCACTCCTGAGTTTTCCAAATTTGCTGACATATTGAGTGCAGCACTTTCACAACATTATCATTAGGATTTGAAATAGCTCAACTGAAATTCCATCAACTCCACTAGCCTTGTTCGTAATGCTGTTTTCTAAGACCCACTTGACTTTGCACTCCAGACTATCTGGCTCTAGGTGAGTGATCACACTGTCGTGGTTATCTGAGTCATGAAGATATTTTTTGTACAGTTCATCTCTGTATTCTTGCCACCTCTTCTTAATATCTTCTGCTTCTGTTAGGTCCCTATCTTTTATTTCATTTATTATGCCCATTTTGCATGAAATGTTCCTTTGTTATTTCTAATTTTCTTGAAGAGATCTCTATTCTCTTCCATTCTATTTTATCTCTTTGCATTGATCACTGAGGAAGACTTTCTTATTTCTCCTTCCTATTCTTGGAACTCTGCATTCAAATGGATATATCTTTCCTTTTGTCCTTTGCCTTTAGCTTCTCTTCTATTCTCAGGTATTTGTAAGGCCTCCTCAGACAACCATGTTACCTTTGAGCATTTATTTTTTCTTGGGGATTGTCTTGATCACTGCCTCCTGTACAGTGTCATGAACCAGTGTCCATAGTTCTTTGTGCACTCTGTCTATCAGATCTAATCCCTTCAATCTATTTGTCACTTCCACTATATTATCCTAAGGGATTTGATTTAGGTCATACCTGAATGGTCTAGTGATTTTCTCTCCTTTCAACAATTAAAGTCTGAACTTTGCAATAAGATATCACTCTTACGCTCTCTTTTCTTTTGTCTTTCTGTTTGAATGGATACTATGCTTTTCAGCAAAAAAAAAAAAAAATACTACAAATTTATTGGCATAAACATAGTTCACATTGTTCTCTGATGATCATTTTCCACTCTATAGTGTTTGTAGTGATTTGGGGGACAGCTTGGCTAGAAGTTTATCAAATGGATTAATTTTATTTTTATTCATATTTGCATTGTTTTTTTGTTCTTATTTTTATTATTTAATTCTTCTGTTAATTTGCGTTCAATTTTCTTTCTTAATCTGATGTGTCAAAACATAAATTTAAATAGATGACCTGCAGATCCTAGGATGAGTCTTTGTTTCTTTTCCTTTGTTTATTACATGCTTCAATTAGGTTCATACTTGCAAAGAGTTAACAGTCATACTAAAATATTTTTGACATCCCTAGGTATCATAATTCTATAAGTCCACATGATAATTACATAAATACAAGTTGTCAGTATATGATTGCTTCTACCTGTAATATTTCGTAACTACATAATTTGCCATGATTGCAGTTATAAAGAGTACACAGTAATTGACTAAAATTGCTTTTTTTTCTGAAAAACAAAAGTTTTCTATATTAAGAAAAGTAACAAAATATGCAATTTGATGAAAATTCAGAGAGATACTCTATTATTCTTCAGAATGTGAGAAACTTTTTTTGTCTTTTTATAATATTTGATAAGATGTATAACAGTGCTACATCTATCTAAAGTTATGCATAATCTAATAAAATGTACATAATTGTTCAAAATTTTGTTTATGAAAGAAACTTTTAAACTTCTTTAATTATTATTTTAATAATGTAAAATTATTTTGGCATCTCAGGGAAATAAATAATCCAAAGAAGAAACAATGATAAATTTGACATTGTCACTGATAGCTGCATTCTTTATACTCCTTTCATGAAACTCAGGGTTACCTAGTAACATACATTGAACTTGTCTGTATAAATCCTACTTGACCTTTAATATTATGTATTTGATGACTGGGATGGCATGATTTTTAAATAATAGAAATTAATTTAAAATATTTTTGATAAGCAAAGGCAGCTTCATGATTCTGACTTGCAGCTTCAACAAATAATTATTGACACATTGGGAACAAACCAACAAAAATTGTTGGCGATGAATTGGAATGTCTCTAAAAGGAGATAGAGTAGAGAAAGCAGAATGATGAAAACTTTTTAACTAAACATGTGAGATATTTGAAGTAGGTTCAACAGCATAATATAAACAATAGAGGAAAACAAATGAACTGGCAGAAAGTTAAACATCATCTTCTTTGAATGGCAAAAGAAAGTAAACTAGAAACAAAATATACAGATACTCAAAAGCTATGGAACTATAACAAATGATATGAAATTATTTTTATTGAAGTCCACAAACAGAAGAGAGAGAAAAAATAAAATAAAATTTAAAAGCACTCAAAGAAATAGTGAATGAACACTTAAGTTTAGCAAGAGACAGAAACCAACTTATTAAAAAATTAGTTGAATACCAAACCAAAAGAAAATATGTATCAAGACAACACATAACTACTTACCTACATATATTACCTGAAAAACTAAAGACAAATAAAATACATGAAGAAAGGGAAAATGACACCTTACCTGTAGGGGAAAACAATTTGAATGATAGCAAAATTTGTGGCAGAAAACAAGCCACAAGGAAGTGGGAGAATATTTCTCAAATATTTAATTAAAAAACAGTCAATCCATAAACCAATACCAAGTAAAAAATATTCTTCTGAAATAAAGAAAAAAAAAAAAAACCTTTCAGAAAGATAATTTATCACCAATAGAAGACACAGGTTCTGTCGGTGGATCAGGAAGATCCCCTGTAGGAGGAAATAACAATCAAGTCCAGTAATGTTTCCTGGGAAATTCTATGGACAGAAAAGATGGCAGGCTATAGTCTATGGGGTTAAAAATACTGGACACAATTTAATGACTAAACAACAACACCATCAATCAAATGAATCTAATCAGCACTCATAAGGAAATCTCCAAATCCGTGGCAACATGGCAAATTCTGAGAAATGATGAGTCTAACAAGAGGAGTTACGAAACAAATATCATATTGTAAATTAACTGTACTTCAAATTTAAAAATATGTACATATATATGTATATTCATATGGAGAGATAGATAGATGTATTTTAAAGGAAAAGAAAATATATCAAATTTGTGGAAAGCGCTAGAGTTGAAAGGATCATTTATAGTTTTAAATACATATATTGAAAATAGATGAAAATTGTCAAATCAATAATCTGAACATTCAACCTCAAAAACCTAGAAAAAGAAGAATAAACCCCAAGCAAATCAAGGAAATAGTAAAAATAAAAGCATAAATAAATAAAATTATAAACAGGAAAATAATAGTGAATATCATATTAACAAATAACTAATATGTTCAAAGAAATGAAAAAAAAACTTCTTGCTAGACTGATAACATTAAATAGAGAGAATACGAAATTACAAAATATGAGGAACAATACAAAATATATCATGACAAGCTTCACAGAGGCTAAAAGAATAACTAAGGAATACTAAAAAGAGCTCTGTACACATTGACAGTCATGATGAAACAGACAAATCACCGGAAAAAATAAACCCTATCACATTCCACTTAATAAGAACTAGATAATCAGTATATATCTGTAACTACTAAGAAAATTAGATTCCCGGTCTTAAAATACCCATGAAAGAACATCACAGACACCAATGATTTCACTGGAAAGTTCCATCAACTGAAGTGTTAACAGCAATATGGTACAATCTCTCAGGAGATAGCAAAGGGCAGATATTTTTTCTTAATTTATCTTCTGAAGCTATTATTTTATCAAAACCCGATAAGTTAACTACACAAAAATGAAGATAAAAGAAAAATTAAAAAGAAATATATCAATGTCCCAGCTAATAGGGACAAAAATTCTTAACAAAATATCAGTAGAATGAATGCAACATACAAGAATAATTATTCACTATGAGAAAATGGGGTTTATTCCAGAAATGCAAGACTGGTTCAATATTGAAAAAAATCAATCAGGACAATTACACTAGATTATTATTTTAAAATATATTTTAATTGGAAAATAATTTCTTTACAATGTTGTTTTGGTTCCTTCCATACAACAACATGAGTCAACCATAAATATACATACATCCCTCCCACTTCCCATGCTATCTCATCCCTCTAGGTTGTCACAGAGCAACAGATTGAGCTCACTCTGTTAAACAACTTTCTCCTAGCTATTTTACATATGGTGATACCTATGTCTCAATGCTACTCTTTCAATTTGTCCCACTCTCTCTTTCCACTGCTCTGTCCACAAGTCTGTTAACTGTGTCCACATTTCTATTCCTGACCTGCAAATATGTTCATCAGAAATTTTTTTCTAGGTTCCATATATATGCATTAATATATGGTACTGCTTTTACTCTTTCTGATTTAATTCACTCTCTATGACAAGTCTGTGCAAATGATCCCATATTGTTCCTTTTTACGGCCATGTAATATTCCTTTGTGGGCTTTTCTGGTGGCTCAGAAGTTAAAGTATCTGCCTGCAATGCGGGGGACCTAGGTTCGATTCCTGGGTTAGAAGATTCCCTGGAGAAGGAAATGGCAACCCACTCCTGTATTCTTGTCTGGAGAATCCCGTAGACAGCTTCCTTTACTATTTCTCTTTTGATTCACCTAGCAACCATTTAGGTTGCTTCCATATCCTATATGGTAAATAGTGTTGCAATAAGCATAGGGGTGCATGTGTCTTTTTGAATAATTGTTTTCTCAGGGCATATTCCCAGAAGCAGGATTGCCAGGTCACAGGGTAGTTGCAATCTTTTTTTCTAAGGACTCTCTGCGCTGTTCTCTAAAAAGGCTATATTAATGTACATTCACATCAACAATGCAAGAAGGGTTCGTTTTCTCCACACCCTCTCCAGCATTTATTTTTTGTAAATATTTTTGGTGATGCCATTCTACTGGTATGAGGCAATACACATCATTGTATTATTGATTTGGATTTCTCTAATAATGAGCAATGTTGGGCTTTTTTTTTTTTTTCCATGTGTTTATTGACCATCTGCATGTCTTCTTTAGGTATTTTGACTTTTTTTTTTTTAATTGGGTTGTTTTTTTTCCTGATATTGAGTTGCATGTACTGTTCATATATTTTGGAGATTATTGGCAAACATTGGCAAATGTTTTTTTCCATTCTCAGTGTCATCTTTTCATCTGTTTGAAGTGTCCTTTGGTGTGCAAAAGTTTTTTACTTAGCTCCCCTTTATTTATTTATTTATTTTTTAATTTCCATTACTCTAAGAGGTGGGTCAAAGAGGATCTTGCTGCAATTTAGGTCAATGAGTATTCTATGTTTTCCTTTAAAGTTTACAGTTTCTGCCTTACATTTAGGTCTCTAAGCCAATTTCAGACTTCCTTGATGGCTCACTTGGTAAAGAGACTGTCTGCATGCAGGAGACTCTGGTTCAATTCCTGAGTCAGGAAGAACTGCTGGAGAAGGGATGGGCCACCCACTCCAGTATTTTTGGGCTTCCCTGTAGCTCAGCTGGTAAATAATCAGCCTACAATGCCTGAGACCTCGGTTTGATCCCTGGTTTGGGAAGATCCCTTGGAGAAGGGAACAGCTACCCACTGCAGTATTCTGGCCTGGAGAAGTCTATGGACTATATAGTCCATGGGGTCACAAAGAGACAGACATGACCGAGCAACTTTTACTTTCACTTTCTTTCAAACTATTTCGAGTTTATTTCTGTGTATAGTGTTCAGTTCAGTTCAGGATCCATTAATATACTAAAGTAATTTTAGAGTGATATTTTTTATCTTTGCAAAATAATCATTCAGTTCAGTTCACTCAGTCGTGCCCGACTCTTTGCGATCCCATGAATTGCAGCACGCCATTTTCCCTGTCCATCACCAACTCCCGGAGCACACTCAGATTCACGTCCATCGAGTCAGTGATGCCATCCAGCAATCTCTTCCTCTGTCGTCCCCTTCTCCTCCTGCCCCCAATCCCTCTCAGCGTCAGAGTCTTTTCCAGTGAGTCAACTCTTCACTTGAAGTGGCCAAATTACTGGAGTTTCAGCTTTAGTATCATTACTTCCAAAGAAATCCCAGGGCTGATCCCCTTCAGAATGGACTGGTTGGATCTCCTTGCAGTCCAAGGGACTCTCAAGTGTCTTCTCCAACATGACAGTTCAAAAACATCAATTCTTCAATGTTCAGCTTTCTTCACAGTCCAAATCTCACATTCACACATGACCACAGGAAAAACCATAGCCTTGACTAGACGGACCTTAGTCAGCAAAGTAATATCTTTGCTTTTGAATATGCTATCTAGGTTGGTCATAACTTTCTTCCAAGGAGTAAGCGTCTTTTAATTTCATGGCTGCAGTCACCATCTGCAGTGATTTTGGAGAACAAAAAAATAAAGTCTGACACTGTTTCCACTGTTTCCCCATCTATTTCCCATGAAGTGATGGGAACAGATGCTTGAGCTTTAAGCCAACGTTTTCACTCTCCATTTTCACTTTCATCAAGAGGCTTTTAGTTCCTCTTCCCTTTCGGCCATAAGGATAGTGTCATCTGCATATCTGAGGTTATTGATATTTCTCCCGGTAATCTTGATTCCAGCTTGTGTTTCTTCCTGTACAGCGTTTCTCATTATGTACTCTGCATATAAGTTAAATAAGTAGGGTGACAATATACAGCCTTGACGTACTCCTTTACCTATTTGGAACCAGTCTGTTGGTCCATGTCCAGTTCTAACTGTTGCTCCCTGACCTGCATACAGATTTCTCAAAGGCAAGTCAGGTGGTCTGGTATTCCCATCTTTCTCAGAATTTTCCACAGTTTATTGTGATCCACACAGTTAAAGGCTTTGGCATAGTCAATAAAGCAGAAATAGATGTTTTTCTGGAACTCTCTTGCTTTCTCCGTGATCCAGCGGATGTAGGTAATTTGATCTCTGGTTCCTCTGCCTTTCTAAAACCAGCTTCAACATCAGGAAGTTCATGTTTCATGTATTGCTGAAACCTGGCTTGGAGAATTTTGAGCATTACTTTACTAGCATGGGAGATGAGTGCAATTGTGCGGTAGTTTGAGCATTCTTTGGCATTGCCTTTCTTTGGAATTGGAATGAAAACTGACATTTTTCCAGTCCTGTGGCCACTGCTGAGTTTACCAAATTGGCTGACATATTGAGTGTAGCACTTTCACAGCATCATCTTTCAGAATTTGAAATAGCTCAACTTGAATTTCGTCACCTCAACTAGCTCTGTTCATAGTGATGCTTTCTAAGGCCCACTTGACTTCATATTCCAGGATGTCTGGCTCTAGGTGAGTGATCACACCATTGTGATTATCTGGGTCGTGAAGTTCTTTTTTGTACAGTTCTTCTGTGTATTCTTGCCACCTCTTCTTAATATCTTCTGCTTCTGTTAGGTCCATACCATTTCTGTCCTTTATCAAGCCCATCTTTGGATGAAATGTTTCCTTGGTATCTTTTATTTTCTTGAAGAGATCTCTAGTCTTTTCCATTCTGTTCTCTTCCTCTATTCCTTTTCTTCAGTCACTGAAGAAGGCTTTCTTATCTCTTCTTCTATTCGTTGGAACTCTGCATTCAGATGCTTATATCCTTCCTTTTCTCCTTTGCTTTTCACCTCTCTTTTTTTTCACAGCTATTTGTAAGGCCTCCCCAGACAGCCATTTTGCTTTTTGGCCTTGCTTTTCTTTGGGGATAGTCTCGATCCCTGTCCTCTGTACAATGTCACAAACTCAGTCCATAGTTCATCAGGCATTCTATCTGTCATATCTAGGCCCTTAAATCTATTTATCACTTCCACTGTATAATCATAAGGGATTTGATTTAGGTCATACCTGAATGATCTAGTGCTTTTCCCTACTTTCTTCAATTTGAGTCTGAATTTGCTAAGAAGAAGTTCATGATCTGAGCCATATTCAGCTCCTGGTTTGTTTTTGTTAATTGTATAGAACTTCTCCATCTTTGGCTGCAAAGAATATAATCAATCTGATTTTGGTGTTGATCATCTGGTGATGTCATATGTAGAGTCTTCTCTTGTGTTTTTGGAAGAGGGTGTTTGCTATGACCAGTGCATTTTCTTGGCAAAACTCTATTAGTCTTTGCCCTGCTTCATTCTGCATTCCAAGGCCAAATTTTCATGTTACTCCAGGTGTTTCTTGACTTCCTACTTTTGCATTCCAGTCCCCTATAATGAAAAAGACATCTTTTTTGGGTGCTAGTTCTAAAAGGTCTTGTAAATCTTCATAGAACCGTTTAACTTCAGCTTCTTCAGTGTTACTGGTTGGGGATTAGACTTGGATTACTGTGATATTGAATGGTTTGCCTTGGAAACGAACAGAGATCATTCTGTTGTTTTAGAGATTGCATCCAAGTCCTGCATTTCCGACTCCTTTGTGGACCATGAGGGCTACTCCATTTCTTCTGAGGGATTCCTGCCCACAGTAGTAGATATAATCATCATCTGAGTTAAATTTACCCATTCCAGCCCATTTTAGTTATCTCAGTCCTAGAATGTCGACATTCACTCTTGCTATCTCTTGTTTGACCACTTCCAATTTGCCTTGATTCATTGACCTGACATTCCAGGTTCCTATGCAATATTGCTCTTTACCACATCAGACCTTGCTTCTATCACCAGTCACATCCATAGCTGGGTATTGTTTCTGCTTTGGCTCCATCCCTTCATTCTTTCTGGAGTTATTTCTCCACTGATTTCCAGTAGTGTGTTGGGCATTTACTGACCTGGGGAATTCCTCTTTCAGTATCCTATCATTTTGCCTTTTCATACTGTTCATGGGGTTCTCAAGGCAAGAATACTGAAGTGGTTTGCCATTCCCTTCTCCAGTGGACCACATTCTGTCAGACCTGTCCATCATGACCCGCCCATCTTGTGTTGCCCTGTTGGCATGGCTTAGTTTCATTGAGTTAGACAAGGCTTTGGTCCTAGTGTGATTAGATTGACTAGTTTTCTGTGATTATGGTTTCAGTGTGTCTGCCCTCTGATGCCCTCTTGCAACAGCTACCATCTTACTTAGGTTTCTCTTACCTTGAGCATGGGATATCTCTTCACAGGTGCTCCAGCAAAGTGCAACCACTGCTCCTTACCTTGGATGAAGAACATATCCTTACCACCGCCCTTCCTGAGCTTCAATGTGGGATAGCTCCTCTAGGCCCTCCTGTGCCCATGCAGCCACTGCTCCTTGGATGTGGGGTTGCTCCTCCCAGCCACTGCCCCTGGCCTTGGGCATGGGGTTGCTCCTCCAGGCTGCCCCTGACCTCAACTGCAAGGTAGCTCCTCTCGGCTCTTCCTGCGCAATCGCAGCCTGGCACTCTCGGCTGCTGCTCCTGACCTCGGATGTGAGGTAGCTCCTCTCAGCCATGCTTAGTGCGCTGGTTGCAGCTGTCCATGCTTAGTGTGCCGGTTGCATGGTGTTAGAAGTGTTTTAATTTCATTATTTTACATGTAGCTCTTTTTGTTCCCACCACCACTTATTGAAGAAAATGTTTATTCTCCATTGTATATTATTTCCTCCTTTGCCCATAGGTGCTTGAGTTTATCTCTGGGATTCTTATCTTGTTTCACTGATCTACATTTCTATTTTTGTTCCAGTACTATATTGCTTTGATTATTGTATGTTTGTAGTATAATCTGAAATCTGGTAGGTTGATTCCTCCAGCTCTGTTTTTCTTTCTCAAGACTAATTTGACTATTTGGATTCTTCTATATTTCCATACAAATTGAGAAATTTTTTTTGTTGTTGTTGTTGTTCTAGTTCTTTGAAAATTGCAGCTGGTCATTTAGTAGGGATTGCATTGACTCTGTTAATTGCTTTTCCCATGTCAAGTTGCTTCAGTCTTGTTTGACTTTTTGCAACCCTCTTGACTGTAGCCTGCCAGAGTCCACTGCCCATAGGATTCTCCAGGCAAGATTACTGAGATGGGTTGCCATGTCCTCCTCCAGGAGATCTTCCTGAGCCAGGGACTGAACTTGCATTTCTATCTCTCTTCCATTGTCAGGTAGGTTCTTTACCACTAGCACTACCATCCAAGAACATGATATATCTCTCCATCTGTTTATGTCATTTTTTATTTCTTTCATTAGTCTCTTACAGTTTTCTGCATATAGGTTTTTGTGTACTTATGTAGGTTTATTCCTATATTATTTTTATGTATGGTTAAGATTATTCTAAAATTTATATAAAAATCAACGTAAGTTCAAAAGCAAACAATTTTTAAAAGATAAACTGTAAATTAGAAGAAAATGTTATCTACCTTGTTTCAAGGTTTATGCTAAATGTATAATAATTAAGATTGTGTGGTATTGTAAAAGTATAGCTACTTTTATATGTCAGTGGAAAAGAATCAAGAGCATGAAAGTATATCCATGCATATTCTGCACTGATTTATTTTTACAGATTCAAATGCAGTTTAATAAAGCAAAGATATCCTTTTCCAGAAATTATGATAAAACAAGTGGACATCTATTAGCAAACAAATAGGTAAAATTAAAAAAAAAAAATTTGACATAAGTCTTGGATCTTTAACCTAAATGTATCACACCATACATCTGGGACCTACAGTTAGAGGATTGGAAAATTAGATACCAACATTAGAATGAGTCTACATACACCGTGGCAGATTCATGTCAATGTATGGCAAAACCAACACAGTATTGTAAAGTAAAATAAAGTAAAACAAAAAAATTAAAAACTGAAATGTTGAACTTCGTTAAAGTTAAAAACATTTGATCGTTAAAAAAATTCCGAAAAAAAAAAAAACACGACAATGTACAGGCAGTGAAAAGGATATTTATAAACCATACAGCCAAAAAAATGTCTGGTTATTGAATATATAAAGAACTCTTGAAACTAAAGAAACCTAAACTCTGTAAACTGAAATAAATCCAATTAGAAAATGGGAAATAACATGAAGAGACATTTCAGGGAAAAGAAAATCCAGATAACAAATAAGAGCATAAACAAAATTAAATATCACTAGACATCTGCAAAATGGAAATTCAAACTGCAATGGAGATATCAATACACATGACTGATATGAGAACGGAAGGCTGAAAGAAAAAATGTTGACAAAACAAAATACTGACAAGAGAGTAAGTGACCAGGATCACTTACATATTGCTCATAGGAACTTAATATGCCACATTTACTCTGGAAAATTATTATTATTTTTTTTGTTGTTGTTATCTGGTTTTGATTTATAAAATTATATATGCATGCAAATGAACTCCTGGGCACTTATTCCAGAAAAGATGGAGAATTGTATCTCATTAAAATCTCAAACATGAAAGCATTTCTGTGTTAATTTATATAAGCCTATATGAATAAACATTTATCATTAAATAACTATACAATTTTTTTGGCATTTTAAGCAATGTACTTCCAAAAGTGATTTTTATTCTAGGCAAGATTATAGATTCATTTATTAAGAGTCTGGTTAGGATAACTTAGGAGGAAAAATATGATGAAAGAAACCAACAGAATTTTAATGGGACCACATCATGTTCATTGAAATTAATGTTTTTTCCTGCAAAATTTGGATAAACATGCATCAGAAGACAGCATTTGAGTATGTGTAAAGATATTAGTATCTGTCAATAAATTATATATAAGATAGAAAAATATCAGAATGTTTTTATAGTTAGTGATATTTATAATGTTCTGATCTACTTTCATGGGAAGCTATTTCTAGAGAGATCATTCCAGCACACAGATGTATCACATGATTTTCTTCACTTTTTCTGGTAAAAGGTTTTCAAGTATTTTGATAAAAATATTTAGCATGCTTGTATTTGATTAAAAGAATGGGAGAAATAATGAAAATGATCAGTTAAAAAGCAAGATACAATTAATAAGAATAATAAAAAAAACACATAAAGCACCACACTATATTAAAAATAGAAAATAAATGATTGCATATCAATATATTTGAAGAAAATTAAGATATTTTAGTCTTCTAAAAGTATAAATTAATCACTATATATGTGATGTTGCTATTAAAAAATTAGGCAATTTTCTGCAATCTTAATCCAGAACAAGAGAAGTACTGACCCCACTCTAGTCTTCAAGCTTCTACTATAACCTAGAGCAATACAATCATTTTTGGAACTTAGACTTAATAGAAGTAAAGGGGCAGGAATCAATCAACTGACCAACCAAAGAAATACATCTTGAAATCCTATGGCAAAGGGAATGATGAATAGAAGAGTAATTCAAGAAGATTCAAGGGAACAGGACTTGAAGAACCACCACAAAATTTCATTTTACACTTGTTCTTTATATTCCCAGGAGAGTAGGTTGTAATCAATGGAGAGGACATACAGCAAACAGGCTTTTCACCCTACAAAAAGGAAGGACAACACTAACAAATGGATTCTTCCAAAATTATTTGACATGAACTATTCAGAAATATATTCTATTCCTTGTTACTAAAGTTAGCTGAAAGGTCAGTTGAGGAAGACATAATCAGGAAGAGCTTAACTGAAACTGGATGCATCTCTTCCAGGTGTGTTTTCAAAAGTTAACTAGTCACAGAGCATCCTAATTTTTCTATTAAACAAAACAAAACAAAACTCACTCTATTCTCCATTCTAGATATTCCTCTCCTTTTTTTATTCTCATAGAATGTATAACTGATCTTTATAATATAGATTTTACTTATCTTTAAATTATCTGCCTCTCCCTACAAAACATAACTCCTTTAAAAATAGTGTTTTGCCTATTTGTCCTCTGCAGTAACCCTAGAAATTAGAACAGCACTTGACACATATTTTATATTTCAAATAAATATAGGCATTCACAAAAGAATGGAAAATGAATTAATAAATATATACATAAATAAATAAATGGGCTAAAAAAACATTAAGCTCCATTTCAGGTATACATTCTAAGATATATTTATTTTTAAGTTATCTTTTAAATGAAACTGATAATTGTTTCCTATTTATTGTGAATAGAGCAATCAAAAGTCATGCTAGTTATATTTTTGAAAACAAAAATATCTTGGAAAAATTATGCTTATGTATATAATATATATGCTTATGTATAAGATTTTGTTAAAAAGAGATGTACAGATAAGCACAGGCAATCATTAGACTTATGGGGGCTAAGATTATATTAAATTTAGTATCTGTTAAATGTTTATTAGTACATTCTATTCCTTTGTCTTTTTCATTATATATTTTATTTTGAGAAAATTTCTCACTCGTGTTTACTTAATGTAATGATATACTGTTGCTGTTTAGTTTCTACGTCATGTCCAAATCTTTTGCAATCCCATGGACTGTAGCCCACCAGGTTCCTCTGTCCATGGTAGTTCTCAGGCAATAATACTGGAGTTGGTTGCCATTTCCTTCTTCAGGTGATCTTCCTGACTCAGGGACTGAATCCATGTCTACTGCATTGGCAGGTACATTCCTTACCACTGAGCCACCAGGGAAGTCCAAGTATATGTATGTTTGTGTGTATATATATATATATATATATATATATATATATAGAGAGAGAGAGAGAGAGAGAGAGAGAGAGAGAAAGCAAGAGAGAGAGTCCAGCAGTGAATATTTAATATTTTGCATTTACATAACCTCCTTGTCATAGATAATTTTATACATATTTCTTGTATACAAATTTTATCTGGCATACTTTAGTTTTGAGCCTACATTCCTGCTAGCATTCTTGCCAATATGCTTAAACATAGTATTAAGGAATTTTAGATTTACACTAAACACTGTTTTTAATCAACATTGATGCGAACCCTTTATGCTTCTTTGATTAATAATCTTTTCTTTGTAATATTCTATATATTGTTAATATTGTTTTAGCTTCTTCTTTTCTTTTCATAGGTCATGATCAAACCCTGTTGTTGATGAGCTAAAGAATCACAAATCAGTATTTGTAAATGATTCAAGTTATTATATACAATCATATATTGTTAGCATGCATTTCTTAATTATGTATATATTTTCATTTATTTTATTATATTGGTGATGTATGTACATATGGAAGTGCAAACTCAAATAATGCTCAAGTATTTGAAATATAAGGTAAATTTCACTTTTCTTATCAACTCCACAAGGAATTGATGAAGAAGAAAAAGAAACTGAAAGGATTGGCCTAACTATATGTCAACATATACTTTAAATTTGCCATATTTAAGGTGGTGTGATACAGGTAAAGGCAGATCAATCATCCAACAGAACAAAAGAGAGGATCATAAGCATTTTGATGCCAGGATCTGTTTATATTCTTGGAAAATTACTGAAAGGTCAGAGAGTCTTTTTTTTATCTCTATATTTATTATATTCAAAACTAAGACAGATAAAAATTAAAACTAAATTTACTCATTTATAGATGACAGTATATATCCAAATGTATTGTCACAAACATCATTCTTATGAAAATAACTGCTTTCCATAACAAAAGAAACAAACATTTAAAATTTTTTGCAAATTTATTCAATGTCTACTTTAAGTGAAGTCTTATCAAGAGGCTCAGGTAAAGAATCCACCTGCCAATGCAGGAAACACACGTTCCATCCCTGGATTGGGAAGATCCCCTGGAAGAGGGCATGGAACCCATTCCAGTATTCTGGCCTGGAGAATCCCATAGACAGAGGAGCCTTGTGGGCTATGGTCCCTAGGGTCACAGAGAATAGGGCATGACTGAAGCTTTTAGCACACAACACACAGCTTAAGTGAAGGCAGCTAAATCCTTATATCTATTTAGCATTTGTCACTTGTTATGTATTGTTTTGTTCAAAGTATATGAAGAAAATCTGGGCTCACACACACAAAAAAATATGTAGTTGGAAAACGAAAGACTATCTTAATAGCTTTTCAGATAATTATAAATAGTCTCCTTCCTTATCACAGGAAAATTTAACCTATGGTATTTTCTTAATGGTGAAATGAAATAAGGAATCTTAAGTCCCCACAAACATCTATGACAGTAGTGGGTAAGTTCAGCTGGTGAAAGGGATCATCCTTGAAATAAATCACACAAAACCACCTTCTGATGTGGTTGACAGTTTCATATCCACCCTAATGATCAGCTTAGGAGTTCCAATTTCCATAACACACACAGGGATTAAGAAGACATTCATATTTTAGAATGATGTCCTTCAGAGCTCACAATGTCCAGCAGACGTGTGGCCTGCTCAGCAGAAAATTAAGACTGAAAACAGAAATTTTTAATACTTGACTTGCATTTATTTTATTACTATTATTATTGTCTCTCTCTCTCTTTTTTTTTTTTTTTTAGCTTGTGAAACACAGCTAGACTGCCTTCACAACAAAACAGGTACAGTTTTCTGGTATTTGTCTAACAAATATAGTCTGAAAGTAGAATGATACATGTTTAGTAAGCATCCAACTTCATAAAATCATTTCAGTTCTCTCGCTCAGTTGTGTCTAACTCTTTGTGACTGCATAGACTGCAGCATGCCAGGCCTTCCTGTCCATCACCAACCCACTCCCAAAGCTTACTCAAACTCATGTCCATCGAGTTGGTGTGCCATACAACCATTTTATCCTCTGTCATACTTTTCTCCTCCTGCCTTCAACCTTCACAGCATCAGGGTCTCTTTCAATGAGTCAGTTCTTTGCATCAGGTGGCCAAAGTATTGGAGTGTCAGCTGGTGCTGTCAGCTTCAGTAATATTCCAATCAATATTCAGGACTGATTTCCTTTAGGATGAACTGGTTGGATCTCCTTGCAGTCCAAGAGACTCCCAAGAGTCTCCTCCAACAACATAGCACAGAAGCATCAGTTCTTCAGCACTCAATTTCTTTACAGTCCAATTTTCACATCCATATATGACTATCAGAAAAACCAGAGCTTTGACTAGATGGACCTTTGTCAGCAAAGTAATGTCACTGCTTTTTAATATGCTGTTTAGGTTTGTCATAGTTTTTCTTCCAAGGAGCAAGGGTCTTTTAATTTCATGGCTGCAGTCATGATCTGCAGTGATTTTGGGGCCCCCAAAAATAAAATCTCTCACTTTTTCCTTTGTTTACCCTACTATTTGCCATGAAGTGATGGGACCATTTGCCATGATCTTTGCTTTTTGAATGTTGAGTTTTAAGCCAGTTTTTTCACTATCCTCTTTTACTTTCATCAAGAGGCTCTTCAGTTCTCTTTCTGCCATAGGGTAGTGTCATCTGTTGGAGAAGGCAATGGCGCCCCACTCCAGCACTCATGCCTGGAAAATCCCATGGACGGAGGAGCCTGGTAGGCTGCAGTCCATGGGGTCTCGAAGAGTCGGACACCACTGAGCGACTTATCTTTCACTTTTCACTTTCATGCACTGGAGAAGGAAATGGCAACCCACTCCAGTGTTCTTGCCTGGAGAATCCCAGGGATGGGGGAGCCTGGTGGGCTGCCATCTATGGGGTCACACAGAGTCGGACACGACTGAAGCTACTTAGCAGCGGCAGCAACAGTGTCATCTGTATCTGAGATTATTGATATTTCACTGGAAATCTAAATTTGAGCTTGTGCTTCATCTAGCCTGGAATTTCACGTGATGTACTCTTCATATAAGTTAAATAATCAGGGTGACAATATACAGCCTTGAGTTACTCCTTTTCCAATTAGGAATCATTCTGTTGTTCCATGCCAATTCTATTTTTTCTTGACCTGTATGCAGATTTCTCAGGAGGTAGATACCTCAGGAGGCAATATTCCCATCTGTTTCAGAATTTTCCATAGTTTATTGTGATCCACACAGTCAAAGGCTTAGATGTTGTCAATAAAGCAGAAGTAGATGTTTTTCTGGAACTCTCTTGCTTTTTGTATGATCCACCGATTTTGGCAATTTGATCTCTGGTTTCTCTGCCTTTTCTAAATCCAGCTCGAATATCTGGCAATTCATGGTTCATGTACTCTTGAAGCCTGTTTTGGATAATTTTGAGCATTATTTTGCTAGCATGTTAGATGAGTGTGATCGTGCAGTAGTTTGAACATTCTTTGGCATTACCTTTCTTTGGGATTGAAACGAAAACTGACTTTTTCCAGTTCTGGGACCACTGCTAAGTTTTCCAATTTTGCTATCACATTGAGTGCAGCACTTCCGTAGCATCATCTTTTAGGATTTAAAATAGCTCAGCTGGATTTCTATCACCTCCACTAGCTTTGTTCCTAGTGATGCTTCCTCAGGCTCACTTTCATATTCCAGGATGTCTGGCTCTAGGTGAGTGATCGTCGTGGTTATCTGGTTCATGATCCTTTTTGTATAGTTATTCTGTGAATTCTTGCCACCTCTTCTTAATATCTTCTGCTTTGTTTAGGTCCATTTCATTTATCTCCTTTATTGTGCCCACATTTGCATTAAACTTTTCTTTGGTATCTCTAATTTTCATAGCGATCTCATTTTTTTTTAAGCATAAGAATTCTAAAATTAGAATATTAGTTTGGGGAGAAGATTGACTAGGCCATCCTACCTGCCTCAGTTTACCTTTTTTTCTGTTACTTGATAGAATGCAATTATTTTGAATACATATGAAAGATCTTAGGTAATTTTTACTTTCCTCCCAGTTTAATGATTGTGATTTGTTTTTGCCAATTTATTTAATTATTTAGATGGAAAATTTCATCCACACTTACAAACTTTTTCATATACTTCCATATAGCACAGTTGTAAAACTAAATATGTTGACCTACTTTACCACAATATCTATATATACACACAATAATTATTTAAAAGCTTTCTTCCTTTATTCATTTTGTAACTGGTGAAGTTGAAACCAGCAAAGGCATATAAACTACTGTCTACATGTAAATAATATTCTATTTATTTTCATAAAATTTCAATAAAATTTTAACATAATACAATTTTAATTCTTCAAAGTATATTGCTTTACTATATGAACAACATACTTCTACTGCATAAATATATAGTGGTAGATCAAACATAGTCCTTATTTAACATTTGAGATAGTGAACCATTCCACATGTAGAAGTTTTAATCTATGTACACTGACAGGACAGGTTGAAGAGATGATATAGAAGGAAAGAGAAAAAAAATAACCTGAAATATGAGCATATACACAGATGCAAGTAAAATGTTTGAGATGAAAGTAGTTATAATTTACATAACTGATGAGAGTTACAATTAAGGAAGAAAACAATGCATTTTGACTATTGCAGAAATCCTTCATGAAGTGAATATGCATAAGTAGATTATATTCATTCTCTGCTCAGTCCATAGCCCATAGTAAGCCACTTCCATCATTCTGCTACCTGAACTATAAAATTTCTTTGCAATTACTCCTTCTGTGGAAACTATCAATGGTACATGGGGCTTATTTTAGTCAAGAAGTAGAGCAGAGCAGTGTGTGGTTTATTGAGAGACTGGGCTCTACCCACTTGTGTGAGCTGGTTATGTGGGTCCATATGAGTTTGTTGCATCTGGCTCTGGTACAGAGAACTTAAATCTTAAAAGGAAGTGATCAGGAAAAGAAGATGCAGATGAAACAAAGCAAATGACCATAACCTGGTCTTATAAGATGAGCTATAGTTTGTGAGACTAGATAGGTCTCCCCATGACTCCAGGCCTCCAACTTTGATGATGGGGATGTCTGGCAGAAGAAGTTGGTGATACTCATAAAGACACAGCTGGTTCAAGAATAGAAGATGCTGAAGTAGGATTTGGCAGGATCTATGGAATTTGTGGGCCTGGATGCTAACATTTTAATTGGTTATATATGTGGACAGTAATAGGACCTTGTGACTTGCACAGACCTTCAGAGCTTAATGTGTATGATTAGTTCAGGCCTTCAGTCATGTCTGACTCTTTGTGACCCAATGGACTGCAGCATGCCAAGCTTCGCTGTTGGTGATGGTGGACAGGGAAGCCTGACATGCTGCAGTTCATGGGGTCACAAAGAGTCAGACATGACTAAGCGACTGAATGAACTATATATAATTTATGTATATAATTATATCTATCTGTAAATATATCTGTTGTTTCACTGCTTCATTTTCACTCATTCTTTCAAATCTTGAGCAAAATATCTCTTGTTCATACTAACATGAAATTATTCAGGGTAGGACATTTTGGGAAAAGTAGTGTTTATGTAGCTAACCTGACAAGTTGCAAATTTTCATATATTCTGTATTCTATTTTGTGCCCTGATATCACAGTAGCTATTCACTTCAAGTGGGAAACAAATAATTAGAGATGTATCAGTTTTATCTGGTATGCATGGTTTTTATTTTTAACTTTTATTTATTTATTTATTTTTTACCTTTTTTTTTTAAACAATATTGTATTAATTTTGCCATACATCAACATGAATCCACCACAGGTGTACACGTGTTCCCAATCCTGAAAACCCCTCTCACCTCCCTCCCCATACCATCCCCCTGGGTCATCCCAGTGCACCAGCCCCAAACATCCTGTATCCTGCATCGAACCTGGACTGGCAATTCATTCAATATCATTATATGATATTATACATGTTTCAACGCCATTCTCCCAAATCATCCCACCCTATCCCTCTCCCAAGCAGTCTAAAAGACTGTTTTATACATCTGTGTCTCTTTTGCTGTCTTACATACAAGGTTATTGTTACCATCTTTCTAAATTCCATATATATGCCTTAATATACTATATTGCTGTTTTTCTTTCTGGCTTACTTCACTCTGTATAATCGGCTCTAGTTTCATCCACCTCATTAGAACTGATTCAAATGTATTCTTTTTAATGGCTGAGTAACACTCCATTGTGTATATGTACCACACTTTCTTATGCATTCTTCTGCTGATGGATATCTAGGTTGCTTCCATGTCCTGGCTATTATAAACAGTGCTGTGATGAACACTGGGATACATGTGTCTCTTTCAATTCTGGTTTCTTCAGTGCGCATGCCCAGGAGTGGCATTGCTGGGTCATAAGGCAGTTCTATTTCCAGTTTTTTAAGGAATCTCCACACTGTTCTCCATAGTGGCTGTACTTGTTTGCATTCCCACCAACAGTGTAAGAGGGTTCCCTTTTCTCCACACCCTCTCCAGCATTTATTGCTTGTAGACTTTTGAATTACAGCCATTCTGACTGGCGTGAAATGGTACTTCACTGTGGTTTTGATTTGCATTTCTCTGATAATAAGTGATGTTGGGCATCTTTTCATGTGTTTGTTAGCCATCTGTATGTCTTCTTTGGAGAAATGTCTGTTTAGTTTTTTGGCCCATTTTTTGATTGGGTCGTTTATTTTTCAGGAATTGAGCTGCAGGAGTTGCTTGTATATTTTTGAGATTAGTTGTTTGTCAGTTGCTTCATTTGCTATTATTTTCTCCCATTCTGAAGGCTGTCTTTTCACCTTGCTTGTAGTTTCCATTGTTGTGCAGAAGCTTTTACGTTTAATTAGGTCCCATTGGTTTATGTTTGCTTTTATTTCCATTATTCTGGGAGGTGGGTCATAGAGGAATCTGGTGTGATGTATGTCGGAGAGTGTTTTGCCTATGTTCTCCTCTAGGAGTTTTATAGTTTCTGGAGTTACATTTAGATCTTTAATCCATTTTGAGTTTATTTTTGTGTGTGGTGTTAGAAAGTGTTCTAGTTTCATTCTTTTGCAAGTGGTTGACCAGTTTTCTCAGCACCACTTGTTAAAGAGATTGTCTTTACTCCATTGTATATTCTTGCCTCCTTTGTTGAAGATAAGGTGTGCATAGGTGTGTGGATTTATCTCTGGTCTTTCTATTTTGTTCCATTGATCTATATTTCTGGCTTTGTGCCAGTACCATACTGTCTTGATGACTGTGACTTTGTAGTAGAGCTTGAAGTCAGGCAGGTTAATTCCTCCAGTTCCATATTTCTATGCATGGCTTTTAAACTTAACTAGGTCCTCATTACCTTCTTTATTATCACTGGTCTCATTTCTCCCTCTACAGACCTTTATGACTCATCAAATTCTACTTACAGTTTTCTCAACACCCCTGAACAGCCAAGAACAGATGACTTATTTTCTGATGGACAAATGGAAATCAGGATGGATTTCAAATTCCCACATATCAGTGAAATTTTTTGTCAGTATTTGTATATTTCACTACATAAGATTAAGAAAATACTCTTCTTCTCCATTTCATAGTTAATTCCTTAAGTTTTCCTCTGTACAAATCTCATTTTTTCATGCTTTTTGATGTCCACAATCTGCAATTAAATACTATCAAACCTGAATTATATCAACAGGGAAAAGTTATGACCAACCTAGGTAGTATATTCAAAAGCAGAGACATTATTTTGCCGACTAAGGTCCGTCTAGTCAAGGCTATGGTTTTTCCTGTGGTCATGTATGGATGTGAGAGTTGGACTGTGAAGAAGGGTGAGCACCGAATAATTGATGCTTTTGAACTGTGGTGTTGGAGAAGACTCTTGAGAGTCCCTTGGACTGCAAGGAGATCCAACCAGTCCGTTCTGAAGGAGATCAGCCCTGTTATTTCTTTGGAAAGAAGATGTTAAAGCTGAAACTCCAGTACTTTGGCCACCTCATGTGAAGAGTTGACTTATTGGAAAAGGCTCTGATGCTTGGAAGGACTGGGGGCAGGAGGAGAAGGGGACGACAGTGGATGAGATAGCTGAATGGCATCACTGACTCAATGGACGTGAGTCTGAGTGAACTCCAGGAGTTGGTGATAGACAGGGAGGCCTGGCGTGCTGCGATTCATGGGGTCATAAATAGTCGGACACGACTGAGTGACTGAACTCAGCTGAATATTATGGTTGTCTGAATATAAGTTGCTTTGAAATATTTTTTAAAAATCAATGCCTATGGACTGGTCTTAAGCTAATAACATCTTTGGTTGGAATTTAAGAATGCCACCTTTCAGGTAAAATATGTCTGAAGACTGTCTGCTTTGACCAGGTTAGGTATAAATTACTCTACCTTGCACTCAGAGCTGTTTACAATATTGCTACATCCTAGATTCATGGACTTATTTTCAAGTGTGTATTTCACAAGTATCAGTCAAAATCAACCTACTGCTCATGAGATATGGCCCAAGCTTTTTAATCATAACTTTGGCTACTTGTAATGTGCCAATGTTTATTCTTTAGCCAACAGACATTTATCAAATGCAAAGTGGCAAGTACTGTAGGATGCAAAATGAACAGGACAGAAATCTTGCCATAACAGAGGTAACTGTGTAGTAACAAGGTATTCCTAAATAGTTGTCATTTAAAGTCATAATTTCCATCATGTTGAAACATATGGGGCAATGAAAACAAAAGGAAAAATCTTTCTGGAGGAAAAGGAAGGGTTCAGAAAGCTTCTCAGACTAGTTAACTCTTGAGCTGAGTATTAAATAATAATTATGTTTTGGTAAGCAAGGAAATTGGTAACCCACCCTCAATGTTTTAATCTGTGGGAAATCTGTTTAGATTATATTTTCTGTTTCCAGTATTACCTACTTTAGACAGCTTTTCCTATGTCATGAATTCAGCAAGCATTCTCCCTATGTTGATTCCTTGTGACCTGATTTCATATAACCCTCTGACATATGTTAGCACTTGGCTGCACTCATCTTCTGATTAGTTGGAAACACACTGAAGCTCTTGTATCAATTACTTCCCTAAAATATTTAATAACTGAGTTCCTTTGTAAGTGTTCCTATTTATTCTTTTCACATATCACTTTCTATTTTTTTCCAGAAAATTATGCAATGTGTGAATGCAATCTGTATAATATTATGCATCATACAGGTGATTTGAATCGATACATTATTTTTCAAAGTCAGTGTTTAAGCCTGAGGAAGAAGACTCTGAATAAGAAAATATAAAAGTTATTTTGGGCAGTGAAGCAGGGGATATCCTGTAACCTTGAGACACATGATATTAAGAACAGACTTGTGTGCCTTTGTTACTGTTCTGATGTGTTAATATAGGAAAGTAGTGCTTCCATTGCATTGCTTTGGTGTAAAACTCAGCATTTGAGAGTCATTAGGAACTGCTGCATGTATTTTCTTTATCAGAGTTGGATTTACAAGAGTTATTGAGGAGAAGGTTCAGGATGCTCCTTTTTTTGGAGCTCTTCTAAATATATTGGGGTGCTCTTGATGGGTTTGCTGTGGCTCAAAACTCCAGGTGGTCAGGATTATTGTTTCTTTTTACCCACAATGTGTTCACTGTACCATTTTTCCACAGAATTTAAATGTATAAAGGCTTTTTTGGTGTGTGTGTGTGTGTGTGTGTGTGTGTGTGTGTGTGATATGGAAAAGGGAAATTTAGTGTGGTTTCAGTGAAATGTCATTAGCAGTTCCCACTTTGCAAGCAGTTACTGCTAATCCTCCAGGTCTAGGTAGGGATGGCTCCCAGAATACTTTGGCACTCACTGGGATGACTCATAGAACATCCTAATAGGAAAGTAGAGGACATAAGATTGTGCAGGGATGAGAATAGGCCGTAGACTACACTATACATATTTGTGAGTTGAAGAAATAAGGTCTGAAAGACATGGAGTCAGTAAACATCCCACAGAAACTTTTCCAGTCTTCAGACATAAAATTGCAAGCAGAAGATTAGGTTCCTAGGAAGATTTTGTCAACTTGAATGTTCTCTCATCAGAAAGATACTCAGCAATGTGGAAAAAGCAATCGTAATCACACCACATATTTTTCTTTGCTGTTTAATTGAAATTTTCTAAAATAAAGTGGTTATATTCTCTATGATTTGAAACCATCCTATATACAGAAAATATGTTGGTGTGTAAACACACATATTTTATACAACCCTAAGCATCAGGATTGCTTTATAGAATACCCGACATCTCTTGTTGTTGTTTTTCAGTTTCTAAGTCTTATCCAACTTTTTTGTGACTCCATGAACTTTAGCCCATGAGACAAGAATACTAGACTGGGTGCCATTTACTTCTCCATCAAATGTTTCCAACTTAAGGATCAAATACATGTATCCTGCATTGGCAGGGAAGTTCTTTATCTCTGAGTCACCAGGTATATCTCTTAAAGTCATTAAACAAAAGCCATGCAATTTGCTTCTGTAGTATAAAAATAATGCAAAAAACATGTATTCCACTAACAAAATTTATACACATATTCACCAGGAATTCAATATAAGTATTGGATTAGTTTTAAGCTTAATACAACATGGCTTAATATTAAAATTCACTACAATTTCTTTTAACTGATTATAATTTAGAATTAATTTTGTATTTGTATCAGAATTATTGGAATGTAGAATTTTTTTCAGAGTTCTGATATGGTAGAAAAAGAAGAATCTTACTGGAAGAACAAATATAACTTTAAAGAAAATACTTGTGATTTTATCTGTTTAAATATTATTTTTGTGAACTATTTCCACAGAATAAAATCATTATTTGCATTGTTACTAATATCATATTTGTAATCTTGAATCATTTCAACTTGAAAGAGCTTCCACAAATTATATGCTAGTTCACAAAACCCAGATCAAAATCTCCTGATTGTATATGTTTCATGTTTGATATTAATACTAAAATTAATTCTCAAAATTTGTCCAACACATTAATCCAACTAGGACAGTGGATAGAAAAATCAGATTGACCACAGTAATTTAAGAAAAATGAGGTTTTTTTGCACATTAAATTTGTTTGCCATATCTGATTGCATTTTTTCTAAAAGACTCTTTATAATACAAGAGAAAATCAATCATAGAATAAAAATTAAAAAGAGACATATACACATATTTTTACTGAATTTATCAAATTGTGAATCTTTGAGTTTAATTTGAGAAAATGTTAAATTATACTATTGTCTATTATTAAAGATCTTAAAGAATATTCTCAATTTAAATTTTAAAAAATATTAGTTATTTTAAGCAAATAAGATATCAGTTCAATTCAGTTCAGTCACTCAGTCGTGTTTGACTCTTTGTGACCCTATGAACCACAGCATGCCAGGCCTCCCTGTCCATCACCAACTCCTGGAGTCCACCCAAAACCATGTCCATTGTGTAAGTGATGCCATCATCCTTTAGAATTTGAAATAGCTCAACTGGAATTCCATCGCCTCCACTAGCTTTGTTCATAGTGGTGCCTATAAGATATAAATAGGTTAAAATGATTCAATTATGAAATGGTGATTAATTGATTCATTTGTTTTACTACACTGTCTTTTTATTTTATGAAAGTGTTAATTGTTCAGTTGTGTCTGACTCTTTGTGACCTCATCGACTGTAGTCCATCTGGGCCATCTGTTGATGGGATTCTCCAGGCAAGAATACTGGAGTGGTTGCCCTGTACTTCTCCAGAGATACTTCTGGTCCCAGAGATTCTTCCCATTTCAAGGATAGAACCTAGACTCCCATATTGACAGCAAATATTCCACTGTCTAATTCAACAAGGAAGCCCAAATTTATATTATATTTAAGTAGCAATTATTATCAAGAGCATATTTCAAATACATATTTTTCTAGACTATTAATTTAATGTTAAAGTAGTAATAACTATTAGCTTTATATTCTGTATAGTCTGGAAAATAAACTATATTTAATAGTAAAAATGATTTGGAATATAAAGAAGGCCATCTAATATTTTTAAAACTAGAAAAAGTTAGAATGGTTGACAGTTAAAAACTAAATATGTAACTTTTGAAAAATTGTTCATTTCCATTGCTCCATATATATTTTATTCTGCTGAACTACTTTGGACGGAGGTTCATGACATTGTTCCAGAGACAGGCATCAAGATGATCCCCATGGAAAAGAAATGCAAAGAAAGCAAAATGGCGGTGTGAGGAGGCCTTACAAATAGCTGTGAAAAGAAAAGAAGCAAAAAACAAAGGAGAAAAGGAAAGATATGAGCATCTGAATGCAGAGTTCCAAAGAATAGCAAGGAGAGATTTTAAAGCCTTCCTCAATGATCAATGCAAAGAAATAGAGGAAAACAACAGAATGGAATGACGAGAGATCTCTTCAAGAAAATTAGAGATACAAAGGAAACATTTCATGCAAAGATGGGCTCGATAAAAGACAAAGATTGTATGAACCTAACAAATCCTGAAAGATGATGCTGTGAAAGTGCTGCACTCAATATGCTAGCAAATTTGGAAAACTCAGCAGTGGCCACAGGACTGGAAAAGGTCAGTTTTTATTCCAATCCCAAAGAAAGGCAATGCCAAAGAATGCTCAAATTACCGCACAATTGCAGTCATCTCCCATGCTAGTAAAGTAATGCTCAAAATTCTCCAAGCCAGGCTTCAACAATACATGAACTGTGAAATCCCTGATGGTCAAGCTGGTTTTAGAAAAGGCAGAGGAACCAGAGATCAAATTGACAACATCTGCTGGATCATGGAAAAAGCAACAGAATTCCAGAAAAACATCTATTTCTACTTTATTGACTATGCCAAAGACTTTGACTGTGTGGATCACAATAAACTGTGGAAAATTCTGAAAGAGATGGACATACCACACCACCTAACCTGCCTCTTGTGAAAATGTATACAGGTCAGGAAGCAACAGTTAGAACTGGACATGGAACGACAGACTGGTTCCAAATAGGAAAAGGAGTGTGTCAAGGCTGTATATTGTCACCCTGCTTATTTAACTTCTATACAGAGTACATCGTGAGAAACGCTGGTCTGGAAAAAGCACCAGCTGGAATCAAGATTGTTGGGAGATATATCAAAGCCTTAAATATGCAGATGATACCACCTTTATGGCAGGAAATGAAGAAGAACTAAAAAGCCTCTTGATGAATGTGAAAGAGGAGAGTGAAAAATTTGGCTTAAAACTCAACATTCAGGAAACGAAGATCATGGCATCTGGTCCCATCACGTCATGGGAAATAGATGAGGAAACAGTGGAAACTGTTAAACTTTATTTGCGGAGGGGGGGGCGGGGAGGGGGGCTTCAAAATCACTGCAGATGTTGATTGTAGCCATGAAGTTGAAAGACATTTTCTTCTTGGAAGGAAAGTTATGACCACCCTAGATAGCATATTCAAAAGCAGAGACATTACTTTGCCAACAAAGGTCCGTCTAGTCAAGGCTATGGTTTTTCCAGTGGTCATGTATGGATGTGAGAGTTGGACTGTGAAGAAAGCTGAGAGTCAAAGAATTGATGCTTTGGAAATATGGGGTTGGAGAAGACTCTTAAGAGTCCTGTGGACTGCAAGGAGATTCAACCAGTCCATCCTAAAGGAGATCAGTCCTGTGTGTTCAATGAAGGGAGTGATGCTGAAGCTGAAACTCCAATACTTTTCCCAACTCAGGAGAAGAGTTGACTCATTGGAAAAGACCCTGATGCTTGAAGAGATTGGTGGCAAGAGGAGAAGGGGACAGAGGATGAGATGGCTGGATGGCATCACCGACTCGATGGACATGAATTTGGGTAAACTCCCAGAGTCGGTGATGGAGAGGGAGTCCTGGAGTGCTGCGATTCATGGGTTCACAAAGAGTCAGACATGACTGAGCAGCTGAACTGAACTGCAGTGCACTGTACTACTTGAGACACAAAGTTGAAGGAAGAGCTGTAAAAGTTCAGCTACCTAGCTAAGGAGAAGCACTACATTTAAAAGTTCTGTTAATTTCAAGAAGGTTGTATGCAAAGAATTATACATAAAGTTATTTATTTTAATTGGAGGTTATTACTTTACAATACTGCAAATACTTTGAAATGTGAAAATAATTCAAGAATAGGATATTTTAAAAACTTTTTTTCTGTGATTTCATTGACAGGTTTCAAACGATGATACATTAATCAAACTGAAGTCTCTTCCAGGAATCAATCACATTGAACAAGCATTCTCTTGATATTTGCCTTATACTTAAAAAAAAATCCAGAAACCCTACAGCCCTGCATCTACCTGTCCTCTTGACATTCCTTCATTTATTTATTTACTATTCTTTTCCCACTTCTCTGGGTAATTTTTTTTCTTAATTATTCTGAGCATTTGTATATTTTATTGGCTAAAATGTCTAAATTTTCAAAGTTTTCATTTTACAGCAGTCAGCCATTTTTTGTTTGTTTTAGATATTTATTTTATTTATTATTTTTAATGTAATTTATTTATTTTAATTGGAGGTTAATTACTTTTTAATTGTATACAGTGATTTTTTTAGAGTTCAGAAATCTCAGGTCTCTGAACTTATAGGTTAACTTGGTATGATATCAAAGGCATCATGAACTGTTTCCATGTTTCAGACCTTTGAGATTATATTTCCTTTTTCAATTTTTGAATTTTCTTAAATTTGTTTGCCTAACAGTTGATCATTGTAGATATATCCTATTATTGTTGATATTGTTATCATGTTTAATTACACTTGAATTCTTTATTTCTTTGCTTGACTAAGAAATAATTTTTAGTATCTTTTTAAACATTAATGTTCAGTAAGAGATAAAACTGTGTGTATGTGAACAGATCTGTATTTCAGTTAACTAAAATATGACATTGATGACTATCAAAATTTAAATTCAATGTGATGGATCCATTCCATGAAATAATGACAGCAGATAAAAAGATTAGAGGAGTATGTAGATCAGGGGCAGAACTATATACACGCACACACACAAATATAGCACAACGTTTTACATAAACTGATGCACATGAAACAAGATCTATTTTATAAGACAGTATATAAAAAGAAGTTCATTAGAACATTACATTCATTGCTTATAGGAGGTGGTAATGGGAAGGAAGATAAAATGGAATCAATCCATCAGTTTTTAGACAATAATATAATAGTAGCTACTTGCACAGGCCAGGGATGAAAAGTAACTGGGGAGGCGGGGGGAGTTAATTAACTCTCATGTGAAGTTCAGCTGGACAAAAGTAACTTGGATCAGTTTACTAGGTTTGAAGTAAAGGGACAATAAGAAAATATGCAATGAGAAGGACTAAGCATAAAATACTTGGAACTATATATTTCTTCAGTATCATTGTTATGAACTGAATTATGTCCACCAAATTCCTTATGGTGAAACTCTAATTCCTAATGTGACTCTATTTGGAAACAGGATCCTATGATATGTAATTCATCCTAAAATAAGTCATAAGAGTGAGACCCTGATTTAGTGGGACTGCTGTCCTCATCAGTAGAGGAAGAAGAAGAGAACCAAGGGCATACAAACACAGAGGGACAACCATGTGAAGACACAGCAGGAACAGAGTGGCCATCTACAAACCAAAGAGAGAGCTCTTGGTGAAAACCAGTTCTGCCTGTACTTTGCTGGATTCCCAAACCCTAGAACTGTGAGAAATAATTTTTTGCTTCTGTCACTCAGTCTTTAACACATCGATGAATTTCAAAGGAATGCCACCTCTTTCCTGAACTCTCAAAGTTTCTAATTCATTAGAATGAAAGAAGGTAATACTTTTTGAATCTGGTTAGTTGGCCTTTCTCTTTTGCATTTCCTCATATGAAATATTCTTCCTCATCAGCCAAGACATCTATCTCTCTTAAGGCTTGGTGAGGAGGGAATGTTAGTGATAAATGTGAATTGAGAGTGTGGTTGATTAATTCTGATATAACTGGAATGCTTAGAGCAACAAAAGAATCAGCATTTAGCATTTGTTTACTAAAAGAAGATATTAGTGTTAGATCTGCCTAGTTAGAGATTATTAGACAGGGGCAAATTAGAATATTATCTAGGAGAAGTACCTTTCCCCCACCCAGGGCTCTGGGAGATAGTGGAAAAATGAAAATCAGAAATGAGATAGTGAGCTTAGGGGATGGACATACCTGCACACCCAGGGAAAATATCCCTAGAAGGAAGCGAGAAAATCAAGAAAAATACATGAGTTTTTGTCTTGATTTTCATTTGGTTATCTGATAGGAAATTTTATTGAAGGCAGTCCTTTTCTTGCTACAATTTGGGCCAAGTAGATCCAAGTACAATGTGATGTGGTGTGTGTGTGTGAGAGAGATACTACTCAAAGGAGAGGAGATCTGGGAGAGGTTGAGATTTAAATGAAAGATGTTCGCATTTTCTACATGTTCAGAGAAATCATGTTGAGAAAATTTCAGTATAAAACCTAGTTGTGTTGTGAGCTTAGTGATTCTGCAACCTGAGCCTCTTGAATTCACCACTCAAGACAAAACAAATGAATAAGTAAAAAACAAATAAAAGATATAATCCATATTATGTCAGAGTTAATAAGAGCTGAAGAAGGTCCAACATGGGTGAGGCAGTCATCAGTGGATCACAGAAGGACTGAAAAAGACAAAACAAGTATTAGAACTCACATTGTCCAGAATTCAGCATCAGGCACAGAAGGATCCATTGATACAATTCAGTGTCAGACACCAGCATAAAGTTCAGATGTTTAACCCAAACAAATCACACAAGGGTCAACCACCCCAATATCCAGAACACTAAAAACCACAGATCCACTGACTAGTCCATCTACTGGGCTAGATGGTCACACACAATAAAAAGTCACATGCAATGAAACTGTGTACTTACTGGTGAGAGGGAGATTTTTTTTTTAGGTGAGTGAAAACTAGGCTCTAAGAATTAGACAAAACATCAGCTTTTTAGAACTAACAAAGCTTTAAAATCCATTTTATCTAAAGAAAATAAAGCAAAAAAAAAAAAGATTGAAGTAAACATGAAGATAATTTTTAGCTTTTTTTTTCAAATCATCTTCCAAATGTTCATCAAATAAAAGCAGAAACATATTTATTTAATCATTTCCAAGAAAATGGCGATCTTTAAAGATTATTAATCCAATAATAGAAGCACATAATGTGCTAAAAAGGATGCCACTTAAGTGAGTTTTTTCTTTCCTTCCCTCATTGTTTTCTTTATTTTTACCTTCCTTTGCATTTTCTATTTTTTTCCCATTTAAATTAACAAAATGGGAAGAGCTACTAATTTTAAAAAATCTATCTTATTTTTAATAACCAGATTATAATTTTCATAATATTTATTGTTGGAAACATTTGCTTCTCATTTTTTTTTCTTGTGGGAAAACTCCAAACAAGTATGATGATACCATCTCAAATATTTACTGGCTTTATCATATCTCCTCTATATTAATTTGCTATTTGGCCAGGGGTGCTATAACAAAATAAAAACTCTGTTGCTAAAAAAAGAGAAAGTTTTCTTCTCATAGCTATTTTTTTCCCTTAGTTTGGGTATAATTGCTTTACAATGTTGTACTAGTTTCTGTTCTACAATAAAATGAATTAGCTATATGTATATATGTAGATCCTTTCTGTCTTGGACCTCCCTCCACCACCCCATCCCACTTATCTAGGTCACCATAGAACACTGACCTGGGTTCCCTGTGCTATAGAGCAAGTTCCCACTAGCTATCTGCTTTACACACAGTACTGTATATATGTCAGTCCTAATCTCCCAATTTGTCCCACGCTTTTTCTCCTCCAAAGCCAAACAAAAGGACAACCCTCAGAATGGGAGAAAATATTTGGAAATGGAGCAAATGAAAAGAGTCTAATCTCTAAAATACAGCACATGAAACTCAATATCAAGAAAACAAACAAGCTAAAAGAAAAAAAAAAAAAAAGGGCAGAAGACCTTAATAGACCTTTCAACAAAGAAGACATACAGATGGCCAACAGGCAGATGAAAACATGCTCAACATCACTAATAGAGAAATTCAGATCAAAACTACAGTGAGGTATCACCTTACAATCATCAGAATGGCCATCATGAAAAAAATTAAAAACAATAAATTCTGGAGAGGGTTTGGAGAAAAGAGAAACCTCTTGCACTGTTAGTAGGAATATAAATTGATACAACCACCATGGAGGACAGTAGGTCTCCCCAGGTGGCACTAGTGATAAAGAACACACCTGCCAATGCAGGAGACAAAAGAGATGCAGTTTCAGTCCCTGGGTGGGGAAGATCTTGTGGAGGAGTAAATGCTAACCCACTCTGTATTCTTGCCTGGAAAATCCCACGGACAGAGAAGCCTGTCAGGCAACAGTTCATAAGGTCCCGAAGAACTGAATACTATTGAACCTTTGTTGGTTATCTATTTTTTATATATAAACTTATTTATTTTAATTGGAGGTTAATTACTTTACAATAATTTATTAGAACCAACAAAGACCTATTGCATAGCAGAGGGAAAACTGCTCAATGTTACGTGCCAGTCTGGGTGGGAGGGGGGCTTGAGGAAGAATGGATACATGTATGCACATGGCTGAGCCCCTTCACTGTTCACCTGAAACTATCGCAATATTGTTCATCAGCTAAACAACAATACAAACAGTTTTTGGTGTTAAAAATAAATAAATAAATAAAATTCAAATAAAAGAAACAATTATTTAAAATGCAAAACAAAGTACCAATGAATAGAGACTACTGGCTAATCAAACGTCAGAACATTAAGGGGACATCATTTGTATTGTGGAATATCCTAACTGTGAAACCAAGTTAAAGGAAGCTTAATAGGCTAGATCCTTTGTCAGACCTTTTTTGGTGGGTATGAAAATTATTATAATTATTTGTGTAATCTCAAAAAATTGTTTCATAAAAATGCCAAATATATTTTAAAAAATTTTGAATACTATTGAACCAATTTAGCACCCATAGAGAACAGTTGGGAATTTCTTGGGGGAAAAAAAATCTAAACATAGAGCTACTATATGACTCAAGAATCTCACTCGTGGCTAAATACCCTGAGAACAACATAATTCAGATACATGTATCCCAATATTCATTGCAGTACTATTTATAATAATCAGGACATGAAAACAACCTAGATATCCATTGACAGATGAATGGATAGAGAACATGTGGTAATATATGCAATGGAATATATACAATGGCTATACAAAAAAAAATTGTGTTATTTGTAGAGATGTGGATGGATCTAGAGAGTGTCGTACAAAGTGAAGTAGTCAGAAAGAAAAAAAAATCTTACATTAACATATATAATTGGAATTTCTCATAGTTCTTGATGATAGAATTCATAAATCAAGGTGACTAGAGAGTTGGTTTCCTCTGAGTCCTCTCTCCTTTGTGTGCAGACAGCTGCTCTCTTACTTTGTCCTCACATGGTCATTGTTCATGCAGGACACTTCCCTGGTGTCTCTTTCTGTATATGTCTTTCTCTTCTTATAAGGTTACATGTCATATACAATTAGGGCTCCAGTCTAAGGTCCTCATATTAAGTTACTTACCTATGGTTGTTTCTGATAAACTGAGGATTAGAATTTCAAAAACTATGATTTTAAAATGACACAATTCAACCCCAGACATCCATTCTTAATTTTATCTCATGCAGGATATATTTCTTCAGTTCTTTCACCTATTCCTGGTAAAGTTTTAAGGACTTTTTCTCCCAAAGTGAATCCACTTTTTCTAGACAAATGATAATTCCTAGTGTCTCTCATATAGAAAAATCATACACAGGAACCTAAACAATACGGATGATTGATGAGGGAGCAGGGAGACAGTGACTTTTTTATGAGAGTCAACGCTTGTATGTTTCATGGAGATAAACACATTGATGTGATTTTAGTCAAACTTGATTGTGAATACTTTTTCAGTAATGAAAGACATAAAGGATCAGAGAGTCATTTGGATTCCTCTAGAAAATAGAAGGTGCACCAACCAACTTCGGATGGAGGGTTGTAATCATATAACCTGTATCTGTGTTTAACACATCGTGAATATACCAAAATTAGTGACTTCTTTCATTTCTTTCTCCTTGCTTATTACTACTGCATTCCTATCATGTTTCTCTTGATAATTGTGACAAACTCTTCCCCTCTCCCATCTTATTTATATATTTTTAGTGAAGTCAGACCTTCTCAATCATAAACATATTATATTACTTTTATAAATTAAAGGCAATTTTTTCTCCTATGACTTTATTAGTATCTAATGCTAAAATTTATTTTATGTATCTATAATACTGCATTGAGATTTTAATACTTATGTATTGATATAACCCATGTATATTCCTAAGCATAATATTGTACTTAAAGGTTTTTGTTTTGTTTTCTTTGTTCAAGTTGAGCAAATTCCCTTGTATTTCCAGTTTTCTGTGAGTTTCTAGGACATACGGGTGTTGTATTTTGTCAAATGTTTTTCATATGTTGAGCCAGTCATGCATACCTGGAGTAAAACCCACTTTGGCATGATACATGTCTTTATACTTTCTTCAGTACGATTTTCTAATAACTTGGTAACAAATTTAAGATTAAAATCATTCAAAGAATCTTTTTTGACCACACTAGAATGAAAAAAAAAAAAAAAGCTTACAAATTGAAAACAACAACAGCAGCAATACATGGAAATTAATCAACACACTCTTAAATAACCATTAGATCAAAGAAGTAATCAAAAGTAAATGTAAAAAAAAAAATCTAAAAAATCTCAACACAAACAAAAATAAAGACACAACATACCAACATTTATAAGACAGCAAAAGCAATATTAAGAGGGAAGTTTACAGCTATAAACACCTACATTAAAAAAAAAAAGAAACTTAAATGAGCAAACTCAAGAAAATATCAAAAGACTGAGCTAAGCTCAAAGTATTCAGAAGAAATGAAATTATTTAATTAGAGTAGAAATAAATAAAAGGAGGCTTTATAGACAATAGACAAGAACAAAATACTGAGTTCTGTTTTTGGACAGATGAGCAAATCAACAAACCTTAGCAAGACTAACCAAGAAAAAATGAAAAGAGACTCAAATAAATGAAACTAAAAGTGAAAGCAGATACATTACAACTGATACCACAAAACAAAACAAAATTTAAAAAAAATATATAGGGGATATTATGAACAATTATACACCAGCAAATTAGACAATCAAAATAAAACAGATAAATTTATAAAAACATACATTCTACCAAGACTGAATCAATAATAAATAGAAAGCTTGGACAGATCAAGAATGAAAATGGAGATCAAATTATTAAGCAAAATCTCCCAACAATGAAAAGCCCAGGACCAGATGACTTCACAGGTGACTTTTACCAAACATTTAAGGAAGAATTGATGCCAACCCTTTTAAAACTCTATCCAAAAATAATTGAAGAAGAACACTTTAAGACTTATTTTATAAAGCCTGTGTCACCTGGAAACCAAACCTTAATAACATCACAAAAGAGAACTACTATACAATATCCTTGATATATCTGAGTGAAAAACTCCACAACAGATTTTAGAAAACTAAATTCAATAAGACATTAAAAGGATCATATAATAGACCATTTGGGATTTGTCCCTGGGACACAAGGATGTGCAGGATGGGTCAAAATCCCTAAATCAATCAGTGTGATACACCACACAATAAAATGAAGGATAAAAGCTACATGATTCTGTTGATACAGAAGAAGCATTTGATGAAAATTCAACACCGTTCATGATAAAAGCTCTCAACAAATTAGGTATAGAAGGAACTTATCTACAACACTCAAAAGGCTGTATATGAAAATGTACAGTTATACTTAATGGTGAAAAACAAAGCCTTTTCTCCACGGTTTATAGCAAGACAAAGATATCCTTACTCACCTCTTCTATTCAATATAGTGCAAGGTACATATCAATTTAACAAAACTGATTGCTTTCCCATACAATGACAATGAACAATCAGCAAATAAAATTAAGGAAACAAATCCAGTTACTTTAGAATCAAATAAAACATTTAGAAATCAACTACAGACAAAATGTATTTTACATGAAAAACTATAAAATATTGATGAAAGAAATTAAAGTAGACATGTGGAGGGAAGGGAGAGGGAGGTTCAGGATTGGGAACACGTGTATACCTGTGGCGGATTCATGTTAATATATTGCAAAACCGATACAATATTGTAAAGTAATTAACCTCCAATTAAAATAAATAAATTTTAAAAAGTCATAACCAAAAAAATAATAAAGTATACACACACTTGCTCATAATTATTATAATTAAAATTTAAAAGTTAAGTATTAGTAATCAATGATAATTAATATTTTTTCTAAAACCAGCTTGAGCACTCATCTCACATGCTAGTAAAGTGAGGCTTAAAATTCTCCAAGCCAGGTTTCAGCAATACGTGAACAGTGAACTTCAAGATGTTCAAGCTGGTTTTAGAAAAGGCAGAGGAACCAGAGATCAAATTGCCAACATCTGCTGAATCATCGAAAAAACAAGAGACTTCCAGAAAAACATCTATTTCTGCTTTATTGACTATGCCAAAGCCTTTGACTGTGTGGATCACAGTAAACTGTGGAAAATTCTGAGAGATGTGCATGCCAGACCACCTGACCTGCCTCTTGAGAAATCTGTATGCAGGTCAGGAAGAAACAGTTAGAACTGGACATGGAACAACAGACTGATTCCAAATAGGAAAAGGAGTACATCAAGGCTGTATATTGTCACCCTGCTTATTTAACTTCTATGCAGGGTACATCATGAGAAACGCTTTGCTGGAAGAAACACAAGCTGGAATCAAGATTGCCGGGAGAAATATCAATAACCTCAGATATGCAGATGACACCACCCTTATGGCACAAAGTGAAGAGGAACTAAAGAGCTTCTTAATGAAAATGAAAGAGGAGAGTGATAAAGTTGGCTTAAAGCTCAACATTCAGAAAACGAAGATCATGGCATCTCGTCCAATCACTTTGTGGGATATAGATGGTGAAACAGTGGAGACAGTGTCAGATTTTATTTTCAGGGGCTCCAAAAGGATTGCAGGTGGTGATTGCAGCCATGAAATTAAAAGACGCTTACTTTTTGGAAGTAAAGTTATGGCCAAACTAGATAGCATATTCAAAAGCAAAGACATTATTTTGCCAACAAAATTCTGTCTAGTCAAGGTTATGGTTTTTCCACTGGTCATGTATGGCTGTGAGAGTTGGACTGTGAAGAATTGATGCTGAAGAATTGATGCTTTTGAACTGTGATGTTGGAGAAGACTCTTGAGAGTCCCTTGGAATGCAATAAAGTCCAACCAGTTCATCCTAAAGGAAATCAGTCCTGAGTGTGCATTGGAAGGACTTATCCTAAAGCTGAAACTCCAATACTTTGGCCACCTCATGCAAAAAGTTTACTCATTGGAAAAGACTCTGATGCTGGGAGGAATTGGGGGCAGGAGGAGAAGGGGACGACAGAGGATGAGATGGCTGAATGGCATCACCAACTTGATGGACATAAGTTTGTATGAACGCCGTGAGTTGTTGATGTACGGGGAGGCGTGACGTGCTGCAATTCAAGGGTTTGCAATGAGTCAGACACGACTGAGTGACAGAACTGAACTGAATTGAACCTTAACTATTAGTGATGTTTAAAACCTTCTCGTGCGCTTTTTGCCCAAATGTATGCTTTCTTTGGAGTAATATCTATTCAGTCACTTTTCCTATTCTAACTGGGTCATTTATTTTTTTTATTTTGTTTAATATTTATTTATGGGAAAACCTTATATATTTTTGATTTTGACTGTTTATCATAAGTATGGTTGCAGTTATCTTCTCCCATTCCATATGTTATCATTTCATTTTGCTGATTGTTTTCTTTGTCAAGCAGAAACTTCTTAGATAAATGTAATCCTACTTTTATATTTTTTCTTTTTCTTTTTTTTTTTTGGTGTCATATTCAATAAATCATTGCCAAAGCCAATGTCAAGAAAGGTTTTCCCCATGTATACTTCCAGGAGTTTTACAATTTTAAGACTTACGTTTATATATTTTTTTCTCAAAGCATTGGTTAGTTTATTTAAAACAATATTTTGATTCTGAAAAGGATGGCTTTTTGAAGTTTATTATGAAAGTTTAAAAAGTTTAAAGGAAATTAAAGAAAATAGACTCAATCTCAGATACTGTGGGGAAACCTCTTCTAAATGTTTGACATTTTTTCCTTCTAGTATGATTTCTACCTAAGTTTATACATTAACTAAAATATAGCTGAATATCAAACACATATCCTTCTGTTTACAGTTTCTGCTAAACATCAGCACGAATCAGCCAGAAGTACACATAAGACTTATATTTAAACCTTTAGTTCATTTTGAGTTAACCATGGCTATAGTATAAGGATCCAATTTTATGATTTTACATGTGCATGTCTATTTTTTCCAGTACCATTTATTTAAGAAACTATCCTTTTGTTCATTGTGTCCTTGACACTCTCATTGAGTATCATTTGACTGTATATATATGAGGTCTTTTCAAGTCTATTTATTCTATTTCGTGAGTCTATATATATGTTTTTATGGTAGTACTGTATTGTTTTTATTACTGTAACTTTGTAATGCAAATTGGAACCAGAAGGGTGATACCACCAGGTTTGTTCTTCTTGCTTAAAATTGCTTTGTTATTCTTTTTTTTTTTTTTGTAATTACATATGAAATTTTTGAGTGGTTCTTCTATTTATCTAAAAAAATACCACTGAGACTTTGATATGGATGGAATTGAATTTGTAGATTTCTTTGGGTAGTGTGAACATTTAAAAAATAATTATTATTAATAACTAATACTTAGCTTTTAAATTTTAATTATAATTATGAGCATGTGATGTGTGTATACTTTATTATTTTTTTGGTTATAACTTTTATTTTTTTATTTTATTTTTATTTTTTTAAAATTTTTTTTTATTTTTTAAATGTTAAAATCTTTAATTCTTACATGCGTTCCCAAACATGAACCCCCCCTCCCACCTCCCTCCCCATAACATCTCTCTGGGTCATCCCCATGCACCAGCCCCAAGCATGCTGTATCCTGCGTCAGACATAAGCTGGCGATTCAATTCTTACATGATAGTATACATGTTAGAATGCCATTCTCCCAAATCACCCCACCCTCTCCCTCTCCCTCTGAGTCCAAAAGTCCGTTATACACATCTGTGTCTTTTTTCCTGTCTTGCATACAGGGTTGTCATTTCCATCTTCCTAAATTCCATATATATGTGTTAGTATACTGTATTGGTGTTTTTCTTTCTGGCTTACTTCACTCTGTATAATCGGTTCCAGTTTCATCCATCTCATCAGAACTGATTCAAATGAATTCTTTTTTACGACTGAGTAATACTCCTTTGTGTATATGTACCACAGCTTTCTTATCCATTCATTTGCTGATGGACATCTAGGTTGTTTCCATGTCCTGACTATTATAAACAGTGCTGCGATGAACATTGGGGTACATGTTATTTATTTATTTTAATTGGAGGTTAATTACTTTACAATATTTTATTGGTTTTGCCATACATCAACATGAATCCGCCACAGCTATACATGTGTTCCCCATCCTGAATCCCCCTCCCACTTCCCTCCCCGTGTCTACTTTAATTTCTTTCATCAATATTTTATAGTTTTTCGTGTAAAATACATTATATCTTTGGTTGATTCCTAAATGTTTTATTAATTTTGGTTCTATAGTAACTGGATTTGTTTCCTTAATTTTATTTGCTGATTGTTCATTGTCATTGTATGGGAAAGCAATCGGTTTTGTTAAATTGATTTGTACCTTGCACTGTATTGAATAGAAGAGGTGAGTGAGGATATCTTTGTGTTGTTGGAAAGAGGGTATTTGCTATAACCAGTATGTTCTCTTGGTAAAACTGCATTAGCCTTTTCCCTGCTTCAGTCTGTACTCCAAGGCCAAATTTACCTGTTACTCCATGTGTTTTGTGACTTCCTATTTTTGCATTCCAGTCACATATAATGAAAAGAACATTGTTTGGGGGTTTTAGTTCTAACAGGTCTTATAGGTCTTCATAGAGCTGCTCAACTTCAGCTTCTTCAACATTACTGGCTGGGCATAGACTTGGATTACTGTGGTATTGAATGGGTTGCCTCAGAAACAAACATTATTCTGTCATTTTTGATATGGCATCCAAGTATTGTATTTCAGACTCTTGCTGACTATGATGGCTACTCTATTTCTTAAGGTTTTCTTGCTCACAGTAGTAGATATAACAGTTATCTGAATTAAATTCACCCGTTCCAGTCCATTTTAATTCGCTGATTCCTAAAAGTTCAATATGAAAGTAGAGAGTGAAAAAGTTGGCTTAAAGTTCAACATTCAGAAAACTAAGATCATGGCATCCAGCCCCATCACTTCATGGCAAATAGATGAGGAAACAGAGGCAGACTTGATGTTTTGGGGCTCCAAAATAGCTGCAAATCATGACTGCAGCCATGAAATTAAAAGACATTTACTCCTTGGAAGAAAAACTGTAACCAACATAGACGGCACATTAAAAATCAGAGACATTGCTTTTCCAACAAAGGTCTGTCTAGTCACAGCTATGGTTTTTTTTTTTCAGTAGTCATCAGTAGTCATCAGTGAGAGTTGGACTATGAAGAAAACTGAGTGCCAAAGAATTGATACTTTTGAACTGTGGTGTTGGAGAAGACTCTTGAGAGTCCTCTGGACTGTAAGGTGATCCAACCAGTCCATCCTAAAGGAGATCAGTCCTGAGTGTTCAATGAAAAGACTGATGTTGAAGCTGAAACTCCAATACTTTGGTCACCTGATGCGAAGAACTGACTCATTGGAAAAGACCCTGATGCTGGGAAAGACTGAAGGCAGGAGGAGAAGGGGATGAGAGAGGATGAGATGGTTAGAGGGCATCGCCGACTCAATGGACATGAGTTTGGGTAAACTCTAGGAGAGGAGTTGGTGATGGACAGGGAGCCCTGGTGTGTTCCAGTCCATAGGGTCGGGAAGAGTCAGACAGGACTGAGTGACTGTACTGACTGACTCTTGCCATCTCCTGTTTGATTTCTTCCAATTTGCCTTTATTCATGGGCTTAACATTCTAGGTTCCTTTGAATATTGCTCTTAACAACATCGGACTTTGCTTCCATCACCTGTCATATTCACAACTGGGGGTTGTTTTTGCTTTGGCTCCATCTCTTCATTCTTTCTGGAGTTATTTCTCCACTGATCTCCAGTAGCATATTGGGCACCTACCGACCTAGTGATGTCATCTTTCAGTGTCCTGGTTTTGTTTTTTTTTTTTTTTTTTTGGCTTTTTCATACTGTTCATGGGGTTCTCCAGGCAAGAATATTGAAGTGGTTTGCCATTCCCTTCTCCAGTGGACAACATTTTGAATGAAGTATAGACTTTAGTCAATAATAAGGTGTCAACATTGACTCATTAACTGCAATAATAATAACTAATAATTAACTGCAATAATAACTACTAATTAACTGCAATAATAACTGCAATTATTATACTAATGCAAAATAAAGTGACATTAGAAATTAATTGTGAATATATGGGTATACTGTTCAAAAAAAACTGTGCAAATTTTCAATAAATATAAATTAAGATATATACATACATATATATGATATAAATATATGCACACTGCAAATATAAAATTGCTTATCTAAATGCCTATCTATCTATCTATCCTGTATTGAACTCAGACTGGCGATTCGTTTCTTACATGATGGTATACATGTTTCAATGCCACTGTTCCACATCATCCCACCCTCTCCCTCTCCCTCAGAGTCCAAAAGTCCATTAGCCATCTGTATGTCTTCTTTGGAGAAATGTCTGTTTAGTTCTTTGGCTCATTTTTTGATGGGTCGTTTATTTTTCTGGAATTGAGCTGCATGTGTTGCTTATATACTTTTGAGATCAGTTTTTTGTCACTAGAGAGAGTGAAAGTACAATTTTCAGGCTTCATTGTGGAACTTCCTGTTAACCCCCTTCAATGACATGCAAAACATTTTTTTGTGTAGTTATTAGTCAGAGATATTCTAATCCATTGTGTGTGTGTGCAAGGATGCGTCAGCTGTGTCTGTCTCTGTGAGACCCTATGGGCTATAGCCTATCAGACTCTTCTGTCTGTGGTATTCTTCAGGCAAGAACACTTTGGTAAACTTGGGGCTGAATATTTGAGGTTCTCATACCCTCCTCCAAGAGATCTTCCTGACCCAGGGATCAAACCCACATCTCTTATGTCTCCTGTATTGGCAGCCACTTTATGTACCACTAGTGCCACATGGAAAGCCAATTCTAATCCAATAAATAAGCCTGAATCTAAAGACAGATTTAATAGAAATACAAGTTCAGAAGCACTTTAGAATTTACTATTCTATGCCAGTGTTTGGACTAAGCATATATATATATTTTTAGGTATTTTGTTTTGTTCCATTATTTTCATATGGACGTCTAGTCATTCCAGCAACATTTGTTGAAAAGACTGTCCTTTCTTTTTTTCTTTATCTTTTTTTTTTTTTAGGATCCCTCCTTCCTTTTTTCTTTTTTTTAAAATTTTTATCTTTACTTATTTTACTTTACAATACTGTATTGGTTTTGCCATACATTGACATGAATCCACCACGGGTGTACATGAGTTCCAATCCTGAACTCCCCTCCCACCTCCCACCCCATATCATCTCTCTGGATCATCCCCGTGCACCAGCCAAAAGCATCCTGTATCCTGTATCAAACACAGACTGGCGATTCGTTTCTTACATGATAGTATACATGTTTCAATGCCACTCTTCCACATCATCCCACCCTCTCCCTCTCCCTCAGAGTCCAAAAGTCCATTCTATACATCTGTGTCTCTTTTGCTGTCTTGCATACAGGATTATCATTACCATCTTTCTAAATTCCATACATATTTGTAGGTATACTGTATTGGTGTTTTTCTTTCTGGCTTACTTCACTTTGCATAATCGGCTCCAGTTTCATCCATCTCATTAGAACAAATTCAAATGTATTATTTTTAATGGCTGAGTAATACTCCATTGTGTATATGTACTACAGCTTTCTTATCCATTCATCTGCTAATGGACATCTAGGTTGTTTCCATGTCTTGGCCATTATAAATGTGCTGCAATGAACACTGGGGTACATGTGTCTCTTTCAATTATGATTTCTTCAGTGTGTGTGTCCAGCAGTGGGATTGCTGAGTCATAAGGCAGTTCTATTTGCAATTTTTTAAGGAATCTCCACACTGTTCTCCATAGTGGCTGTACTAGTTTGCATTTCCACCAACAGTGTAAGACGGTTCCGTTTTCTTCATACCCTCTCCAGCATTTATTGCTTTTAGACTTTTGGATCGCAGCCATTCTGACTGGTATGACATGGTACCTCATTGCGGTCTTGATTTGCATTTCTCTGATAATGAGTGATGTTGAGCATCTTTTCATGTGTTTGTTAGCCATCTGTATGTCTTCTTTGGAGAAATGTCTATTTAGTTCTTTGGCCCATTTTTTGTTGGGTCGTTTATTTTTCTGGAATTGAGCTGCATGTGTTGCTTGTATATTTTTGAGATTAGTTGTTTGTCAGTTGCTTCATTTGCTATTATTTTCTCCCGTTCAGAAGGCTGTCTTTTCACGTTGTTTATCCGTCTAGTCAAGGCTATGATTTTTCCTGTGGTCATGAATGGATGTGAGAGTTGGACTGTGAAGAAGGCTGAGTGCCAAAGAATTGATGCTTTTGAACTGAAGTGTTGGAGAAGACTCTAAAGAGTCCCTTGGACTGCAAGGAGATCCAACCAGTCCGTTCTGAAGAAGATCAACCTTGGGATTTCTTTGGAAGGAATGATGCTAAAGCTGAAACTCCAGTACTTTGGCCACCTCAGGCGAATAGTTGACTCATTGGAAAAGACTCTGATGCTGGGAGGGATCGGGGGCAGGAGGAGAAGGGGATGACCGAGGATGAGATGGCTGGATCGCATCACAGACTCGATGGACTTGAGTCTGAGTGAACTCCGGGAGATGGTGATGAACAGGGAGGCCTGGCGGGCTGCGATTCATGGGGTTGCAAAGAGTCGGACACGACTAAGCAACTGAACTGAACTGAACTGATAGTTTCCTTTGTTGTGCAGAAGCTTTATTTTTAATTAGGTCCCATTTATTTATTTTTGCTTTTATTTCCAGTATTCTGGGAGGTGGATCATAGAGGATCCTGCTGTGATTTATATCAGAGTGTGTTTTGCCTATATTCTCCTCTAGGAGTTTTATAGTTTCTGGTCTTACATTTAGATCTTTAATTCATTTTGAGTTTATTTTTGTGTGTGGTGTTAGAAAGTGATCTAGTTTCATTCTTTTACATGTGGTTGACCAGTTTTCCCAGCACCACTTGTTAAAGAGATTGTCTTTTCTCCATTGTATATTCTTGCCTCCTTTGTCTAAGATAAGGTGTCCATAGGTGTGTGGATTTATCTCTGGGCTTTCTATTTTGTTCCATTGATCTATATTTCTATCTTTATGCCAGTACCATACTGTCCTGATGACTGTGGCTTTGTAGTAGAGCCTGAAGTCAGGCTAGTTGATTCCTCCAGTCCCATTCTTCTTTCTCAAGATATCTTTGGCTATTCGAGGTTTTTTGTATTTCCATACAAATCTTGAAATTATTTGTTCTAGTTCTGTGAAAAATACCGCTGGTAGCTTGATAGGGATTGCATTGAATCTGTAGATTGCTTTGGGTAGTATACTCATTTTCACTATACTGATTCTTCTGATCCATGAGCATGGTATATTTCTCCATCTATTAGTGTCCTCTTTGACTTCTTTCATCAGTGTTTTATAGTTTTCTATATATAGGTCTTTAGTTTCTTTAGGTAGATATATTCCTAAGTATTTTATTCTTTTCATTGCAATGGTGAATGGAATTGTTTCCTTAATTTCTTTTTCTACTTTCTCATTATTAGTGTATAGGAATGCAAGGGATTTCTGTGTGTTGGTTTTATATCCTGAAACTTTACTATATTCATTGGGTTAGCTCTAGTAATTTTGTGGTGGAGTCTTTAGGGTTTTCTATGTAGAGGATCTTGTCATCTGCAAACAGTGAGAGTTTTACTTCTTCTTTTCCAATTTGGATTCCTTTTATTTCTTTTTCTGCTCTGATTACTGTGGTCAAAACTTTCAGAACTATGTTGAATAGTAGCGGTGAAAGTGGGCACACTTGTCTTGTTTCTGACTTTAGGGGAAATGCTTTCAATTTTCACCATTGAGGATAATGTTTGTTGTGGGTTTGTCATATATAGCTTTTCTTATGTTGAGGTATGTTCCTTCTATTTCTGCTTTCTGGAGAGTTTTTATCATAAATGGATTTTGAACTTTGTCAAAGGCCTTCTCTGCATCTGTTGAGATAATCATATGGCTTTTATTTTTCAATTTGTTAATGTGGTGAATTACATTGATTGATTTGTGGATATTGAAGAATCCTTGTATCCCTTGGATAAAGCCCACTTGATCATGGTGTATGATCTTTTTAATGTGTTGTTCAGTTCTGATTGCTAGAATTTTGTTAAGGATTTTTGCATCTATGTTCATCAGTGATATTGGACTGTAGTTTTCTTTTTTTGTGGCATCTTTGTCAGGTTTTGGTATTAAGGTGATGGTGGCCTCATAGAATGAGTTTGGAAGTTTACCTTCCTCTGCAGTTTTCTGGAAGAGTTTGACTAGGATAGGTGTTAGCTCTTCTCTAAATTTTTGGTAGAATTCAGCTCTGAAGCTGTATGGAACTGGGCTTTTGTTTGCTGGAAGATTTCTGATTACAGTTTTAATTTCCATGCTTGTGATGGGTCTGTTAAGATTTTCTATTTCTTCCTGGCTCAGCTTTGAAAAGTTGAACTTTTCCAACAATTTGCCCATTGCTTCCACATTGTCCATTTTATCGGCGTATAATTGCTGATAGTAGTCTCTTATGATCCTCTGTATTTCTGTGTTGTCTGTTGTGATCTCTCCATTTTCATTTTTAATTTTATTGATTTGATTTTTCTGTCTTTACTTCTTGCTGTGTCTGGCTAATCGTTTGTCAATTTTATTTATCCTTTCAAAGAACCATCTTTTGGCTTTGTTGATTTTTGCTATGGTCTCTTTTGTTTCTTTTGCATTTATTTCTGCCCTAACTTTTAAGATTTCTTTCCTTCTACTAACTCTGTGGTTCTCCAATTCTTCCTTCTCTAGTTTCTTTAGGTGTAGAGTTAGGTTATTTATTTGACTTTTTTCTTGTTTCTTGAGGTATGCCTGTATTGCTATGAACTTTCCTCTTAGCACTGCTTTTATAGTGTCCCAAAGGTTTGTGTTGTTGTGTTTTCATTTGTTTCTATGCATATTTTGATTTCTTTTTTGATTTCTTCTGTGATTTGTTGGTTATTCAGAAGTGTGTTGTTCAGCCTCCATATGTTGGAATTTTTAATAGTTTTTCTCCTGTAATTGAGATCTAATCTTAGTGCATTATGGTCGGAAAAGATGCTTGGAATGATTTCGACTTTTTTTGAATTTATCAGGGTTAGATTTATGGCCCAGGATGTGATGTATCCTGGAGAAGGTTCCGTGAGCACTTGAGAAAAAGGTGAGGTTCATTGCTTTGGGGTGAAATGTCCTATAGATATCAATTAGGTTTAACTGGTCTATTGTATCATTTAAAGTTTGTGTTTCTTTGTTAATTTTCTGTTTAGTTGATCTGTCCTTAGGCGTGAGTGGGGTATTAAAGTCTCCCACGATTATTGTGTTTTTGTTAATTTCCCCTTTCATACTTGTTAGCATTTGTCTTACATATAAAGTCTATTTTATCGGATATGAGTATTGGTACTCCTGCTTTCTTTTGTTCTCTATTTGCGTGGAATATCTTTTCCAGCCCTTCACTTTCAGTCTGTATGTGTCCCTTGTTTTGAGGTGGGTCTCTTGTAGGCAACACATATAGGGATCTTGTTTTTGTATCCATTCAACCAGTCTTTGCCTTTTGGTTGGGGCATTCTACCAATTTACATTTAATGTAATTATTGCTAAAGATGATCACATTGCCATTTACTTTATTGTTTTGGGTTCCGGTTTATATGCCTTTTTTGTGTTTCCTGTCTAGAGCATATCCTTTACCATTTGTTGGCGAGCTGGTTTGGTGTTGCTGAATTATCTCAGCTTTTGCTTGTCTGTAAAGCTTTTGATTGCTCCTTCATATTTGAATGAGATCCTTGCTGGGTATAGTAATCTGGGCTGTAGGTTATTTTCTTTCATCACTTTAAGTATGTCTTGCCATTCCCTCCTGGCCTGAAGCGTTTCTATTGAAAGATGAGCTGTTATCCTTATGGGAATCCCCTTGTGTGTTATTTGTTGTTTTTCCCTTGCTGCTTTTAATATTTGTTCTTTGTGTTTGATCTTTGTTAATTTGATTAATATTTGTCTTGGGGTGTTTCACCATGGGTTTATCCTGTTTGGAACTGTCTGGGTTTCTTGGACTTGGGTGATTATTTCCTTCCCCATTTTAGGGAAGTTTTCAACTATTATCTCCTTAAGTATTTTCTCATGGTCTTTCTTTTTGTCTTTTTCTGGGACTCCTATAATTCGAATGGTGGAGTGTTTCATATTGTCCTGGAGGTCTCTGAGATTGTCCTCATTTCTTTTAATTCGTTTTTCTTTTTTCCTCTCTGATTCATTTATTTCTACCATTCTATCTTCTATTTCACTAATTCTATCTTCTGCCTCCATTATTCTACTATTTGTTGCCTCCAGAGTGTTTCTGATCTCATTTATTGCATTATTCATTATATATTGACTCTTTTTTATTTCTTCTAGGTCCTTGCTAAAACTTTCTTGCATCTTCTCAATCCTTGTCTCCAGGCTATTTATCTGTGATTCCATTTTGATTTCAAGATTTTGGATAATTTTCACTATCAATATTAGGAATTTCTTCTCAGGTAGATTCCTTATCTCTTCCTCTTTGGTTTGGTTTGGTGGGCATTTCTCCTTTGGTGGGCATTTCTCTTTATAATTATTTTTGGAAATCCAACATAATCAAATGTTGACTGTGTCTAACATGTAAACTTCTTTTAAAATAAACATACCTGTCACTCACAAAAATTTGTACAGCCGTGAGCTTGAATGAACAAGGAGGAATGGGTGTGACCTGCATAGAACCTGCTTACCTTACTCTGGCTTGATTACTAGAAGCAGGGGCTTCCTCGGGCTGAAGAATACTGACTCACATCACCATAAGTGCAAATTTACTAAACAGAGGTGTGTATGAGTTTGGACTTCAGAGTTGCATGAAGTTGGAAATATCCAACCTCCATGTGCCTCAGTTTAAAATAATACTTAGCACACAGTAAGTAGGAGCATTCAAAATTATCTTATGATCTCAATATTATTCTCTCTTCCTGTCACTACTTCTACTATTTTATTATTTGTTTAACTCTTATTTGTCAAATGCTTGTAATATGTCATATCTGGCACTGTGGTAAGCACTTTCAATGCATTAGATCATTTACCTTTATAGGAACCTAGGCAAACACAAACTTGTAAACTTACAAAACTCATGTTATACTAGCATATGAATTTGACAAAGACAACAGTAAGGGAAGTATTCTTTTGTCTTTAAAAAACCGGCAATTTTTCAAAGTCAATTTAGGGGGAAATAGAAATATCCAGAATGAAGTAACTAGAATCAGCGTCTGTGTGTGTATGTGTGTGTTCAGTACGTCAGTCATCTCCAATTTTTTGCAACTCCGGCTCCTCTGTCCATGGGATTCTCCAGGCAAGAATACTGGATTGGGTTGCCATTCCCTTCTCCAGGGTATCTTCCCCACCCAGAGATTGAAACTGTATTTCCTACATCCTGTTCATTGGCAAGCAAATTCTTTACCACTGAGCCATCTGGTCAGCCCAGGTTAAAATATTATCTACTGTAATTACGGAGAAGGCAATGACACCCCACTCCAGTACTCTTGCCTGGAAAATCCCATGGACAGAGGAACCTGATAGGCTGTAGTCCATAGGGTCGCACATAGTTGGACACGACTGAAGTGACTTAGGAGCAACTATAATTAATTAGTAAACTGGTAGCCTGGGGCAAATAAATTTATCTCCCTGTGCCTCACATGTCCTATTTGAAAAGAAAGCAAGATAGAGCTGTAGACATCTAGCTCAATGACTTGATATCTAAATAAAACAATAAGAAGAGTCCCTGGTGTAGAGTAAGGTGGGCTATCATGATTCTTATAAATTTCTTTACAATTATTTAAAGATAAACTTAAGTGAAGAATCAATATGCTTTTTAGAAAATTGTTGACAGAAAAATAATTTCTGTAGCTTACGCCACACTTGAAACATATTTTGTCATTTTCAACTTGTATTGATCGCTTGCCTGTAATGTTCAGTAACATCCTCTCTACCTTTATAAATACAGCTATTATAATTATCAAGTTCTTCCACAAAAACCACACTATCCTCTGTCTTGAATTTATTATGTCTCTACAATACATATGGTCAAAACAATTTCTCATATGATATTTTTGAATTTTTATGTAAATTTTGGACTGGTATTAAAAGTTTTGAATACATTTGTCATTTCCCCTTTAACATTAAAGGACGTCCTCTGAAGTCAGAACTCTATCTCTTCTCTTATACAAACTTTAAGTATTTTGCGTGTGCAAATGAAGTGACTATAATTTGATGGTCAAGTCTTAAACTCAAATGGTTTAGATTTTTATATGTTGTCTAATTATTGTAGCATTTATTATGTATATGCCTATGAAATAATTCTATATTGAATGTAGAAAAAAATTGACTATGTAACAATAGAAATTGTTGGAGAATATTTCTTGATTGCAAACAAAAATCTTTTAGAAACTTTTTTATACTAATTTCATCAACATCAGAAAATAAAGGCTCTGCAATGCCCTACTATGCTTACTCATATGCCACAATTGCCAACTTCAGTGTCAGATATATAGTAGATATTTAGGTCAATAAATTGCTCAGTTGAGAATGACTAATAAATTATATATGTGTGTATACATACATTTATTATATATCTGTATTATATATATATATATATTTATATGTATGCTTCATTTTGGAATGAATATAAATTATGTGCATATATGTAGATTTGGAAAGTTATGACCAACCAAGATAGCATATTCAAAAGCAGAGACATTACTTTGCCAACAAAGGTCTGTCTAGTCAAGGCTATGGTTTTTCCAGTGGTCATGTATGGATGTGAGAGTTGGACTGTGAAGAAAGCTGAGAGACAAAGAATTGATGCTTTTGAAGTGTGTTGTTGGAGAAGACTCCCATGGATTGCAAAGAGATCCAAGCAGTTCATTCTGAAGGAGATCAGTCCTGGGTGTTCTTTGGAAGGAATGATGCTAAAGCTGAAACTCCAGTACTTTGGCCACCTTATGTGAAGAGTTGACTCATTGGAAAAGACTCTGAGTTTAGGAGGGATTGGGGGAAGGAGCAGAAGTGGACACCAGATGGCTGAACGGCATCACTGACTTGATGGACGTTAGTTTGTGTGAACTCCTCGAGTTGGTGATGGACAGGAAGGCCTGGCATGATGCAATTCATGGAGTCACAAAGACATGCTGACATATCTCGAACATGACTGAGCAACTGAACTGAACTGAACTGATGTAGGTTTGGGGTTTCCGTGGTGGTTTAGCTGGTAAAGAATCCTCCTTCAATGCAGGAGGCTTGGGTTCAATTTCTGGGTTGCAAAGATCCCCTGGAGAAAGGAATGGCTACCTACTTCAGTATTCTTGACTGGAGAATGCAATTGTCAGAGGAGCCTGGCAGGCTGCATCCATGGGGTTTCAAACAGTCAGACATGACTGAGTAACTAAACACACACACATACATATGTAGGTTTAATTTAGAATAATTATCAAAGTAAAATATGTTCAAAATACAAAAAGAAAAATATGTAATTGTATGATTTTTTTTTAATCATGCTTTTTTATAAGTCTGTACTAATCAACCTTGGGCTTCCCAGGTGGTGCTAGTGGTTAAGAACATGCCTGTCAATGCAAGAGACATAAGAGATTCTGGTTCAATCCCTGGGTTGGAAAGATCCCCAGGAGAAGGAAACTCCAACCCACTCCAGTATTCTTGCTTGGAGAGTCCCATGGGAGGAGGAGTCCAGCAGGCTATGGTCTCTAGGATTGTAAAGTGTTGGACACAACCAAAGCAACTTAGCACATAGCACAGCATAATCAGTATGAGAATTTTTAAATTCATTAAACATTTTTTTCTAGTGAATAAGTTTCCCTGTTTATACCATGTGTATAGTATAGACCGTCTATGAGTTCTCTGAAAAAGGTAATTTGTTTCTTTTAAGAAAGTAGTAATGCATTCAATCAAATCAGTATGTTTGTTAATTTTACTCAGTCATTTCTTAAATTTTGTGATAGTCTTGTCCATACCATTGATATGATAAAACTTTGAATGCTTTGGTTAAGGGTTTTTTTTTTTTTTTTTAATTTTTATTTTGACTTTATTTTACTTTACATGGTTAAGAAATTTTAACATGCTATATAAAGAGAAAACTTTTTGTGATTCAAATAAAATAATAAACCATCAGCCTTGATTTTATTTTTGCTGTGATCCATGTCCCCATCATTCTAGCATGACGTTTTGCCCAGTATTAAGTCCTACTGAATAATATCTTTCAGAGAAATCTCCACATACTGAACTTGCTTTTGATATCAATTTATGATAAACAAAAATATAAATTAAGACAAAGCCACATTAAGTAATTATCACTAACATAAGAATACAATATCAATTTGATTGAATATATCATAATAATCTACTATAAAAACCTGAAGCATAAATTGAAGACAGTTATGTTCTCAAACTATTTGGAAGATAAGCTACCCAAATTGGAGCTCACAGCCTAACTCAATATGTCAAACTTCTTAGATTGCTGATTTTGACATGAAAATATACAGAACCTCTGACAAATGCTGCTGCTGCTGCTGCTAAGTCACTTCAGTCGTTTCTGACTCTGTGCGACCTCATAAACGGCAGCCCACCAGGCTCCCCCGTCCCTGGGATTCTCCAGGCAAGAACACTGGAGTGGGTTGCCATTTCCTTCTCCAATGCATGAAAGTGAAAAGTGAAAGTGAAGTCACTCACTTGTGTCCGACTCTTAGTGACCCCATGGACTTCAGCCTACCAGGCTCCTCCATCCATGGGATTTTCCAGGCAGGAGTACTGGAGTGGGGTGCCATTGCCTTCTCTGCCCCTGACAAATATATCTATCTAAAATCTGCATTTATGTAGTTTTAAATTTACAACTATTTTAAAATATATACTTCCAAATTTGTTAAAGACACTTTTTTCTTGGTGATTTATGTTAACTGCAAAAGTATCAGATGTGAAGCACACCATAGCATATCTTTTGAGAGCATGTGACCTCAGATAGAATGATTTATATTTCACTTTCACATAGCTGATAATATACAAACTGAGATTTGTCACTAAAGTGTGCAAATTTTGAGTGTATTCAGGGAATCCTAATCAATATTATCCTTAAAATATTAGAGAGTCCAACTCCTTAAGAATGCCAAGAATGGGGCAGCTCAGTCATGGTGATGAACAGATGAACTAAGGTAGCATTTTTTCACATCTTCTGGTGCCTGATGAAATCTATAGAAAATAATAAAGGCACTTAATGGTCACATACTTTCTACTTTCACTATGTCTCATACATGCATGCTATGTATTTGAACTATCATTTTGGCCCCCATCTCTACTTTAAGTTTTAACGTTGTTCAATTTTAATTGTAGTTTGTTAGATTTTGGGAATCTAAGTGGGGATAACTTGTAATCGTAGCAGCTGCCATAGATGGATCTGAGTTAAAACATGCCTTTCCAGCAAGATCTATTATTTTTATATGTATAGACCAAAGGTATACATGCTGGCATCTTCACCAAGGTTTTATAAGGTCAAGGTAAGTTTCAATGGATGGTGAATGCTTAACAGAAGAGTTTGTGAAATATCAAAATTTCTTTGGGGCAAGTAGATCATTTTGAATAGGCAAAATCTCTCAAGTGCGACCTAGGAAATCTGCATTACACAGCACACTTAGAAGGAATGTAGCTTTTAATTTTCTTAATAGTACAAAATTATAATATGCAGCAAATATATGCATTCAGGTCATATAGTTCCATCTTTTTTCTGTCCTGGTTCATATACATAAATAGGAAAATAGCTCAGTTTAGTCAGACAGTATGCTTTCTGCATGAAAAGCTTATAGACACCTCTCAGATTGAGGATAAGTGTATGCTCCCATTCCTAGTGGCTCTTGTTCCTGTGGAGGGAGCAATTATGTTCTGGGCTCAAGTTGGAGCCTCAGAGCTGCCCCCAGACACTGGCTGAGGAACCCAAGTCTTTCCTTGCTGTAAAATCTCTTTACAACTGCTGGGCTTGAAATCCAGATGCTGCACCACCCTGTGGATCTAATTAAGGAACCTTTATATACATATTCAATTTAATTACAATTTTAGCTAATTGGTGCCTGCTATCTAAGAGATGTATGAAGCTAGGCACTTCCCAAATGGGATCCATTATCTCAGTTAGTTATCAACTCTATGAACTCTCTTCTTTGCAGAACTCATAATTTTATGCTCTTGATGTGTACAAAGGGGTAAAAGTTAAGCCTCTGAGGGTATGGGTTAGATCATCCTTTATAAGCACTTAGATGAATAATGCAAATTACCTGTAATGAAACAGCTACCTAGTATTTCCTGGCTCAAATGATATTGAACTATGTTACTTGCTTGAGAATAGGTTGTTGGTTTAACAAAGTCAAATCATACAACAAAAGCAGTGTTTGATTAACTCTGACATGAATCTCCTGAGGAAGTATCTACAAAATTAAGCAGACAATGCTTTCTATCTCCACAGACCCAAAATAATCATGACGTAAGATATAATTTATCCAGATACCAATGGGCTTCTAGCCTCAGTGTTATTTCTATTCCTGTAAGTCCCCTACACATGAATGAATTTTGTTTCAAAAGCACATTCATAAGTATATTTTGTTTGTAAGTCCAACAAAATTAGCTTAGGTAACCAACTAACACAATCAACTATATAATACTATACTGTTTATAATACTTTTCACACAAAAATACATAAAAAACAAACACTAAAAATAACCATTTTTCATGTTATAGTACAGTGCCTTGATACATTAGTATGGTACAACAGCTGGCATACAGGTGCTGGCCTGGCACCATGTAAATAGACAAGAATAGGTACTGAATGGAAGAGATGGGAAATGATACAGCTGAAGGATCATCAGCAATAGGAGATGGAGGACAAGCTGCAGTCCATGCATGTCTGACATTGATGGCCCAGGTTCTGGTTCCTTGCTAGATTTGATTCTATCCACCGTCTTGAAAAAAATGAATCAGTGATGTTTGGGAAGTACTGTATCAACTACACTACCACTGCTTTTATATTTGCTTCTGGAATCCTGGGCTTGAAATAAAGATACCACACTACTGTACTCTATACAGTACTTTATAGTAGAGCACAACCATTTATAGAAGATGAACTCTTGTGACAATAAATAATCTTCCATGATTGGGTATGCAAACACATGCATCTTTGAAAGTTCATGACTTGAATGTTCATATGCAGTGGACTTACACTTTGCCTTGTTTCAAGGTATCAATGACTTAAAACTGTATACCAAAATGAATGCACACTTTGCCATAAATATTGATAATACAATTATATATATCAACTTATATATCAATAAATTGATTATATGAATATTTATGTTATATCCCTGGTGGTTCAGTGGTAAAGGATTTACCTGCCAATGAAGGAGATGTGAATTTGATCCCTAAGTCAGGAAGATACCCTGGAGAAGGAAATGACAACCCACTCCAACATTCTATCCTGGGAAGACCCATGGACAGAGAAGCCTGATGGGCTACAGTCTATGGGGCCAAAAAAGAGTCAGACAATTTGTTGGCTGTGTGTGAGTTCAGTCACTCAGTCATATCCAACTCTTTGCGACCCCAGGAACTATAGTTCTTCAGGGTAAACAACAAAGTTGATTATATGAATATTTATATTACTTAGTATAGAGCATATAATTACATATATTTATTTATGCAATATTTATTATGGAGTGAGACTCAGGGTATAATCCATCTTAAAGCAAAAGTTTTAACCACTTGTGAACCTATCATACCATGAAACAAGTTATCTGCTTCCAAATTAGAACAGTGGGACAGGCACAAAACAAACATGCCCATTCCAAAATGAAAAATTGGAAGAATAAAAGGGATCATAGATCCCAGGCAAGCCCAAAAGCCAGCAGGGCATATTTATTAGATTTTAATGCTTGAAAATATTCCTCTGTGGCTTGATGGTCTTTTCTCTTGGCTCACTGGGGAACTGTCCCACACTCCTAGCCCAGAATGGTACCCTCAGTTCAGCCCTCTGAATTTGTGGCTCTGCCTCTACAGTCTTCCTTTATTTCACCCTATCTCTGTCCCTTTCTGTCCAAGTTACTAGTGTTTATCCCTATCCATTTTTCATGCCATTCCTATGAGTCCATGACATTAGACAAGGAGGTCCTTGCAGACTTTTCCTGGGTTGCTGCTTTTATCCTTGGCTTATTCTCAGATGCTTGATTATATACATGAGTCATTCATCTAAAGACTTTAACAAAATATTCTCCAGCCGCACACTTGGCCCTAATTCCAGACCATGCTGTCTGGATAGGCCAATGATTTTCCAAATCATCAGGTGCTGTGTCTCTCTTCTTTAACAATTAATTCCTCAATTTATCATTCATTTTGCATTTTACTCCAAGCAGCAAAGAGTAAAGGTTGACTCTTCTATATTTTGCTTGGAAATCCCCTCATTCAGACATTCTGTTCATAATAACATATGTATTATCCAAAACAATAAGAACATCGACTACTGCTCTTCCCTTTTCTTTGAGTCTTCACCAGAATTGCTTTTAACATCTATATGTCTGCCAGTAGTTTCTTAAATAAATATTACATTATTTTGGCAATTACTAGATTCTGATAATATCTGACATGATAAAATGTCCCTATATAAATGGAAGGCAGAATTCTTTATTATTTACAATTCCAAGGAGAAGGTTATCACATACACGGATGGGCATAGGGTGTTGCACCTGGGAATGGGTACAGCAAGCTGCAACCGTAGGCTATTTAGCGTGGCAAGTGTGGTTTGTTAGCTAGGTTTTGCAGGCTTCTTGTGGACTCAGTAGTCTAAATGATTCCACAAGCCAAGGAGGAAAATGTCATTTCAAGATGTTTGGCATCAGGGCCTCTGGCCCTTGAGCTGCATTTTTGCAATCCAAGACTGCTAGAATCTGATAAGGTAAACAGCTGAGGCATGAATTCATGAATTCAGAAAACTACCCATTAAGGGAACTGAGAATTGTTTACCTATGATCTTAAAACAGGGTCAAGATGGCATTCATGAAATATTACAAGGCAATCTAGAAGTTTTTTTTTTTTTTTTAAATCAAGGGCCTCAAAATTATTCTGGCCTCTATCCACCACCGACAAAGGTCTGGATAGTGAAGCTATGGATTTTCTAGTAGTCATGGATGGATGTGAGAGTTGGACCATAAGGAAGGCTGAGCATTGAAAAATTGATGCTTTTGAACTGTGGTGTTGGAGAAGACTCTTGAGAGTCCCCTTGGACTGCATGGAGAGCAAACCAGTCAATCCTAAAGTAAATCAACACTCAATATTCATTGGAAGGACTGATTCTGAAGGTGAAGCTCCGATACTTTGGCCACCTGATGTGAGGAGCTGATTTATCAGAAAAGACCTTGATGCTGGGAAAGATTGAAGGCAGGAGGAGACTGGGATGACAGAGGATGAGATGGTTGGATGGCATCACTGACTCAAAGGACATGAGTTTCAACAAGTTCTGGGAGATGGTGAAAGACAGGGAAGCTTGGCATGTTTCAGTCCATGGGCTTGCAAAAAGTTGGGCATGACTGACTGAACAACAACAAAAAATGCATCACCCAATTTCAAAGTCAGTCTCACATGTTCAGTATTCATTACAGTATGCCCCCATTTCCCAGTATCAAATTCTTTCCTAGTTCCTGAGGGTTGTCATTATAAGTCACAAACTTAGTAGCTTGAAACAAACATTTTTCTCTTAGTTCTGGGGATTTGACACTCAAATCAAGTTTCTACAGGGCCAAGTTCTCTCTGAAGAACAAAAGAAGAAACTGCCCCATGCATTCTCTTAGCACGGGCAAGAATCCTTGGTTTGTATCTGTATTATGTCAATCTCTGACTACGTCTTCATGTAGCATTCTTTATGCGTCTATACGTCTGTGTCCATTTATATCAACAACAGTCTTTTACTTGAGACCCACTGTAATGATATTATCTTAATTTGATTGATATAAAGGTATATTTCCAAACAAGGTCATATTCTGAAGTTTGGGGAAGGGCATGAATTTGGGGGGAACATCATCCAATTCAGTCTGTCTATAAATAGATATTTCACCAAGAAAATCTTTTTTCAATAGTAATAAAGCACTCCTCAGGCAATTTTAAAGAATGTGTTATAGTTTCAAGGTTAAATATTCAAGCTGGAAACTCTAGGACTTGTTTTAAGTCCTATTACTTTCACCTACTAATGATATGACCTTGGGTAGCTTAACTAGATCATAGTTCCAATTCATGTTGATTATTGTTGAAAGAAAAAATGATGTGTGTTTTGATAAATGCATGTTTAACTTCTAATAATGAGCATTCACTCATATTTTACCTGTTACTTGTCACTCACTGAAGACTTTTGGATGTTTAGGAAGAAATATTTATAATTACTTAATTAATTTGAAATTTTATTATTTATGGTTTCTTACATATGTGCCTATCTTAAATATTTATGTGCTTCTTTACTGCAGTAGAATTATAGGTTAATATTAAAATCTTAATATTCTTAAAAATTCTAAGGAATTATCAATCTCTATAATTTATTTTTATTTTTATATTTTTTTATTTTTAATATAAATTTATTTATTTTAATTGGAGGTTAATTACCTTACAATATTGTATTGGTTTTGCCATTATAAAGACATATACTGGAAAAGGCAATGGCACCCTACTCCAGTACTCTTGTCTGGAGAATCCCATGGATGGAGGAGCTTGGTAGGCAACAGTCCATGGGGTCGCTAAGAGTCAGACACTACTGAGTGACTTCACTTTCACTTTTCACTTCATGCATTGAAGGAAATGGCAACCCACTCCAGTATTCTTGCCTAGAGAATCCCAGGGATGGGGGAGCTTGATGGGCTGCCGTCTATGGGGTCGCACAGAGTCAGACAAGACTGGCGTGACTTAGCAGCAGCAGCAGCATATTAAAGTTTGAGAATATATAAAAATACATAAAATTAACTCTTAGAAAGCTTATGTTTCTGGATAGCATGTGGATAGACACACTGAAGAAAGTAGGGAAAAGGATAGATACACTATCATACCTCATCCCAACACTGGGATATCCAACACAAAGAGACACTGTCCAAGGAGAGGAGAATGAAGTAAGTGGCCCACTTCAGCACAAATGCCAGGCTGATCAGTCCCAACACCTGGCTGACTCCTATGGATTTACATGGCTTTCACCAGACTCATTTAAACCCAGACCCCTGGTTCAGATCATACCCAGCTCTCTACCCTGGCTTTGGAGTGCTCCCAATCAGCATTTGTATATACTAACAATAAACTATCAGAAACATAAATAAACAAAACAATGATATTTATGATAACATCAAAAATAACAAAATACTTAGGGATAAATTTAACTGAGGAGGTGAATGTTCTGTACATTGAAAATTACAACATATTAATGAAAGAAGTTGAAGACACAAATAGAAAAGACATCCCATGTTTATGGATTAGAAGAATGCATATTGTTAAAATGTCCATACTACTAAAATAAATCTATAAATTTCAGAAAAATACATGGATTGGATTGATTTTCAAAGATAATCAATGGAATTTTTCAAAGAAATAGACACACACACACAATCCTACAATTCATATATTTTGTGGTTGCATAATACCTCCAATCGACAACACAGTCCTGAGAAAGAAGAGCAAAACTGCAAGCATCACACTTCCTGATTTCAAACTTTATCACAAAGCTATAATAATCAAACAATACAGTCCTGTCACAAAATCATTTACATTAACAAATGGAATAGAATCAAGAACCCAGGAATAAACCCATGTTTATACAAACAACTAATATCTGAGAAGGGAAACAATAATACTCCTACAATGTCTTTGGGAGAGGGCATTCTCAATGGTGTTGGGAAAATGGGATAATCATAAACAGCAGACTGAAATTGGAGCCCTGTCTTATACAACTCTCTTTCTCTCTCACACACACACCAGCTCAGAATGGATTAGAGACTTAACTGTGAAACTGTAAAACTACTAGAAGAAATCAGGGGGAAATTTGTTCTTGATGTTGTTTTGGCAACAAATTTTGGATATGACGTCAAAAGCAAAAATAAACATTGGGACTGCATCAAATATAAAACTTTTGCACATCCAAAGAGACATTTAATTAAGTAAAAGGCAACCTATGAAATGGAACAAAAGTTTTGTGCACCATTTTTCTGGTGTGCTCACATACAAACCATATAAGGAACAGATACTATTCAATATCATAAATGAACAAACAAAAGACAATCTAATTTTTAAAATGGTTAAATAATTTGAATATACATTTTTTCCAATTGGTCAGCATGTACATGAATAGATACTTAGCATAACTAGTCATCAGCAAAATGCAATTAAAACCAAAATGAGATACTACCTTGTACCTATGAGAATGGTTATCATCAAATAAAATAGGAGACAAGTGTTGATGAGAATGTGGAAAAAATGGAACTCTGAGGTACATTGGAAGGAATGCAAGTTTACACAGCCACTATGGAAAACAGTATGGTTATTTCTAAAAAATTAAAACTAGAACTACCGTATGATCGAGTGACTTCACTTCTGGGTATATTTTAAAAGGAGTGAAATCACTCTCAGGAAGGGATGTCTGCATGCCCCTATATTTTCTGCAGCATTATTCCAAATAATCAAAACATGAAAACTACCAAAGGGTTTATGGATGAAAGAAAGAATAAATAAATATTATATGTTTGTGTGCGGATGTGTGAGTGTCTGGGTGTGTGTACTCAGTCATGTTCAACTCTGTGACCCCATGGACTGTAGCCTGTCAGGCTCCTCTGTCCATTTAATTTTTCAGGCAAGAATACTTGAATGGGTTGCCCTTTTCTACTCCAGGGAATATTTCCAATGCAAGGATTGAACCTGCATCTCTTGTGTCTCCTGCATTGGCAGGAGGATTCATTACCAATTTTGTGCTTATTCTTTAAGCATAAAACATGTTAACACAAAATTATTTCCATATTAACTGGAAAATAGAAAACAATATAGCTGCATTTGGAAGAGATATCATTAAGTTTTTCTTCTGCTGTAATACATTATGGGTAATCTTTTGTTACACAATTATTTTTAATAAATTTTTAAATAGCTCACTGAGGGCAAGTGCTACTTGATTAAAAATGCAAATAAAATAAGATTTATTACAATAGATACATGCAATGTGATACATCACAAAGATTACATGATTTATATTTTGGGTAAGACAAGCCTTCTTAATTATGAATTTGCTATAGATAAATCTATACAATTGTAAGTGAATAGTTATTGGGATTACCTATGCTATGAATCTATCAAGCCAGTAACAACATTCATGTGTCAAGAATTATTAATAACCTAAAAATTTAATCTTATTTTGTTTGTTAGGGAAAAGATGTCAGAAAATGAGATAGACCCATTTATGATTGTGATTCTTATTAGGTATTTCAAAATTAGATCAGAAGTATACTGGTAATAAATAAAAATATGAAGATATATTTTATCCCAAATAATGTCAAAATTGTGGATACAGTAAATGGTTATCAACCTAAATCACTCTTCTGTTTAGTTTTGTATTTTTAGAGTTGAGTGCTATACTTATTACCCTGATGGTGGTGACAGTTTGTTTCATGAGTATTTTCATATGTACAAACTCATCAAGTTACATATATGATATCTTCAGATTTGTGCACATCAATACAGTTGTGAAAAGTCAATATAAAATAAAAATGATTAGGTTATTTAATTTCTAAGACTAATTCCATTTCCAAAATTCATTTAATATGTGATTCTGTAATTCTATTTCTGTGTCAATATCTATAGGTTAGATTTTCCCCTTATATCACAAAACCTATCTACCTCTCTGCCATGATGTCCTAGTTGTCCAGTCTTTTCAGAACTGGTTAATCTCCCAGAAAGTGTATAGATACCCTTGAATACTTCCCAGTCCTCCTACCACTTTTATGAAACATTGCCAGAGTTCAGTTTGAGCCATGTAGGCTGATAGATGTTTATTCATTTATGTGCCCATTTGATTAATTTTTAATTTTTTTAAAATATAAATTTATTGATTTTAATTTGAGGTTAATTATTTATTTATACATACATTTGTTTATCTTTCAGTTTTAACTGCTATGTAGAAGTTAAACTGCTATATAACTGTATATCAGTATATAACTGCTATACAACAGTATATATGTATAATGTGTACAGCATAATAATTTGACTTACATATATCATGAAATCATTATCACAATAAGATTAGTGAATATCCATCATCTCATATAGATACAAAATTAAAGAAATGAAAAAAGAATTTTTTTTTGTGATGAATACTCAGGATTTATTCTCTTAGTTCTCACATACAACATACATCAATATTAATTATATTTACTGTGTTGTATATTACATCCATAGTACTATTTATGTTGTAACTGGAAGTTCATACTCTTTGACTGTCTTCATCCAATCCAGCCTTTGCCCAATCCCTGCTTCTGGTAACCTCAAATCTGATCTCTTTTCCTATGAAATTATTTGTTTTTGCTTTTTATTGAAGTATAGTTGACTTACAACATTGTGTTTATTCCTTGTACACAACACTGTGATTGGATATTTCTGTACATTTCGAAATGATGTTGAGTCTAGTTAACATGTCACCATACAGAAATACTGCATATTTATTTACCAAATTCCCCACATTATACACTTCATATTTGTGACTCATTTGTTAAATCTGTACCTCTTAATCTCCTTCACATGTTTCCCTTCCTTCCTACTTCCCCTCCCCTCTCTGATAACCACCTATTTGTTCTTGGAATCTGTAGCTATGTTTCTATTTTGATACATTGAATCCCCTTTTATACAATGATAAATCCTTACCTTGCCCTGTATGGCATCATAAAGGAAATAGAAATGCACTTTTAGGATCAATATTTCTTTTTCCTCTTCTTTTGGTACCAATCTATACACTAAATAATTCAGTTTGTTAGTCTGACCAACATAGTTTTGAAAAATGCTGGCTCAAACCATGTGTGTAATTTGTGCATATAAAAGTTTTGCTTGAATGACTATCTGATGGGCAAATCGACTCTCTAGGCTTTACTGCTTAAATTACCTTTCCGATAGAAAAGTAGAGAATGAAAGTTGAAACATAAGTATATAGTCAAATAGTGTTTTTCTTCCTTAAACTAAAAACCTTGTTTTCTTCTGTTTTTATTTTTTTTTAACAAGGTTATTTCTTACAGATAAACAACCAAATTCTATTATACTAATTTTCCTGAGAATGATTTTGAGTCTAGAATAAAAGTTGTACTTATTGAAAGAGTGAAGAGATAATCCTTTAGAAGTCTTAAAATAGATACTGAAATTTCAGAATGGCAGAGGGAATAGCTGGTCCACTGGGCATGTCTTTAAGCCCGTTTTTCACCCGGGAATGAGCATGTGAAATGAAGAGACCACGCATTTTTGTAGAAAGTCTGAAGAATTTCACAGAAGATTGGGGTTTTGTGGAGGATGTGTCTTCAATTCCAGTCTCTGCTCAGGAAAAAAAAAAAAAAAAAGTCATTATTTTGTTTTGCTTCTGACTCTTCTGCTTTGTTTTGTCAAACTGGCCTACCAGGAATGAAAAAGGAGACTCTGGGTGTTACTTTGTCAACTGGCTATATTTGTTCCCACATAAAATTGTTTTCTGATTCACAAAAGACCAGATGATTCTAGAGTGAGGCATCTCAAGATTTCAAAAATGTTGAGATAAATATTGAATGGACTGTATCTAAACTAGATTAATTGCATGTCTATATTTTATATTAGAAGTTTTATACTAAATTTTGCTCTTCATTCTATTATAATGTTCATAGCTCTCATGATGGAATTATCATAAAAAGCATGTTCATGGAAACAAATGGGAAAAAACAGAGAAAATATAAAATTTCTGTTTAATACTGTTTGAGAATTCCAAGAAGGTATTTATTAATATTATTTGTTTTATATGCAGTTTCCTCCCTTAACACTTTGAGAGCTATGAGATGTGTAGTTGTATCTTCTTCTGTACATGTATATGTGTATGTATTCAACTGACAGTAGTCTGAATCTGACATAAAAATAATTTGTTTTCTAGTTAATGTTATCTAATCATTTTTTAATCAATGCTATCATAAAAAGAAATGCTAACTTAGGACAAAGATAGCATGCATGGATTGAGAAGTTCACATAACAAATATTCGCCTTAGTCAGAAGAAAATTTTGTTAATGCTTTTCATATTTTCTTCATTTTTCAAGAGAAAAGAAATCTGCTGTGCCAGTGACTTTATTATGATATATTTGCAAATCAATTATGCACAATTGAGCAATACAGCCATATGATGTAGGGTAAAATTATAAATATGTCTCCTTATGTATTTATATGCATACCTATATACCTATAATATACATATTTGTTAATATACATACATAGATATATTTTTTGCTATATTGATTTAAACTATGGGAGACACATCATTTCTAATTCTGCTCAACTGTGGGAGTCTTGATTGAGTCTTTAGGGTCTAATGTTGATCTTTATTTTTTCCTGCTGCATTATGAGGGAAATATAATAAAGTGCTTAAATTTTGTGGGATACTCCCTGATATCCCCCAATGGTAAAGATTATCATAAAACATTATAATTTTTCAAGAACTTGGAAATCCAAACAGGATTCACTTTTGTAACATATTGTGTAAGTACTTGCCATATTGATCTTTCATACTTTCATGATTATCCAGTCATCTCAAAATGTCTTTATTTGATTTCAACTTTTATAGTGAATTATATATTTTTGTTATTTAATAATACCTTGTCTAGCAGCATGTTTCTTTAAAATTAATTAATTGATTAATTTAGAATACATTTTTAAAGTAGGTGTAGGCTCACAGCAAAACTTAGACATGGAGAGGTCCCATATACTACTTACCCTATTCTAGAGAAGCCTCCCTATTATTGACATACCCCACCAGAGTGATACAGCTGTTGGAAATGATAAGCCTATAGGGACAAATCATTATCACCAAAATGCCATAGTCTAAATTAGGCCTCTATGTTGCTGTTGTATTTCCTAATGGGTTTAGACAAATTTACACTTACATAAATCCATCAATAATATCATATTATATTGTCACTGCACTATAATCCTATGTGCTCACCCTATTCAGCCCCACCTCCCACCTAAGCCTTGGCAACCCCTGATATTTTTATTGCATTCACACTTTTGTCTTTCCAGAATTTCATATAGTTGCGATCATATCACTTCAGTTCAGTCGCTCAGTCATGTTCAACTCTTTGCAACTCCATGATCTGCAGAGACCAGGTTTGCCAGTCCATCACCAACTCCTGGAGCTTGCTAAAACTTGTGCATTGTGTCAGAGATGCAATCCAACCATCTCATGCTCTGTCATCCCCTTCTCCTCCTGCCTTCAATCTTTCCCAGAATCAGAGTCTTCTTCCAATGACTCAGTTTTTTGCATCAGGTGGCCTAAGTATCGGAGTTCAGCTCAGCATCAGTCCTTCCAGTGATTATTCAGGACTGATTTCCTTTAGGATGGACTGGTTGGATCTCCTTGCAGTCCAAGGGACTCTCTTCTCCAAAACCACGGTTCAAATGATCGATTCTTCAGTGCTCAGATTTCTACATGGTCCAACTCTTACATCCATACATGACTACTGGAAAAACCATAGCTTTGTCTAGATGGACCTTTGTTTGCAAAGTAATGTCTCTGTTTTTTTAATATGCTGTGTAGGTTGGTCATAACTTTTCTTCCAAAGACTAAGAGCCTTTTAATTTCATGGCTGCAATCACCATCTGCAGTGAAGTCAGCCACTGTTTCCATTGTTTCCCCCATCTATTTGCCATGAAGTGATGGGACTGGATTACAGGATCTTTGCTTTTTGAATGTTGAGTTTTAAGCCAGTTTTTTCACTCTCCTCTTTCACTTCCATCAAGAGGCTCTTGAGTTCTTTGCTTTCTGCCATAAGGGTGGTGCCATTTGCCTATCTGAGGTTATTGGTAATTTTCCTGGCAATTGAGATTCCAGCTTGTGCTTCATCAAGCCCAGCATTTCACATGGTATACACTGCATATAAATTAAATAAGCAGGGTGACAATATACAGCCTTGACATGCTTTCTTCCAATATGAAACCAGTCTGTAGTTTCATGTCTGGTTCTAACTGTTGCTTCTTGACTTTAACAGAGCCCACATCGGTGCTCATTTTTAAGACAGCTCACTATGTTGACCTCACAAACAAAGAATAAAATCATTGTGGCCCTTGAGACTTACCAAATTGCCCAAAGAACATTCTGTTTTCTCACTGTCCCATGCTTTCTCAAAGCTATGAGACCACTGGATTCCAGACCTCTGGCTACATGACCACAGAACTCAACTACAGGCTAAAAATTAACCATCCCTTCAGAGAATTATTCATTGTCAGGGTATAAGAAAGACCCCATCAGAAAGGAAGGACACTGGTTCTCCTTAAGGGCCAGTCACCCTCTCATTTCCCTTTTCTTGCCTGACTGCCCAGCTCACTCCCATTTCTCTGCATCCACTTTACATTCTGGAGCAAAAACCCAGGAGGGGAGATACACCACAACTGGGTAGGCTCCTCTCATGAGCCCACCTCTGGCTGTCCCCTCCCTTGGACCTTGCCCACAAATTGAGACGAGCCTGGGACGGGACTCTCCACTTGCCTTACTGGACTGACATCCACACTCCAGACCACATTTAATCCATTAGTTACAAGGGTGAGTGAAATCCCATTCTCTTGGATCCTCTCCCTCTTGCCTCCTTTCCATGTCTTAGCACTAGGAGGGAGGATCCCCAAGGCCCTCAGGCCCTCAGTCTTGTGCCCTATCTGATTTTGATATAGGGGATGCCCATTACAAAGCAGACTATTATTACTCTCTGAGAAAGTCCTGAGAACAGGGATACCTTCTCTCAGACCTTTATCCTCGCTTTCTCTTGCTCTTGTGTAACTTCCCTATTCAGTTGCAATAGGACATTCTCAATCCCAGCCCTCAAAATCTTCTCCTTTAGGATGACTTCTCCAACGTCTAAAAGCCTTGGGCTTCCAAGGGGAGATAAGACCAAAAAGACTTATTTACTTTTCTAACACTGTCTGACCACAATGCAGACTTTATAATAGGTCCCAACAGCCAAAATGGAACTCTCTTGATTGTAATACTCTACAGGACTTTGATAACTTCTGCTGCCCCAATGGCAAGTGGTTAGAAATCCCTCATGTTCAGGTTTTCTTTGCTTTTTGCTCTTGACCTTCTCTCTGTGAATCCTGTTCTACCTCTCTGGGACACATCCTCCTAATACAGTCTCCTGATCTCTATCCAGAGTTTAATTCTTCCTTTGACCTTCAGACTACAGTCCAACCCCTATCACTCCTAATCCCACTGCAACCACTTCAGATCCAGCTCCACAACCTCCACCTTATACCTTCTCGTCCCTCCTTCCTTCTCAGGCACAGGCCACTGCTGCAGCTCCCACCCCCCACCCCCCACCACCACCACCCCCAACTCCTGCCTGTGCTGGAGGCAAGCTCTGAGACTTCAGGCCCACCCTTTACCCCAAGGGTCCCAAGGCTTTACTCTGAACTCCCTAGACCCCCTCCCCATACCTGATCCAAACAACTTTAAAACAGGAAACTTCACAGTGGGACTCTGCTCCTTTCCCTGTTCCATTCCTCCCTTTATGGATAGCAGCTGGAGCAGAAGGGTTCATGTCCCATTCTCCCTCACCAATCTAGCTCAAACTGAAAAGTGTCTTGACTCCTTCTCCTCATACCCTCATAATTATTTAGAATTCAACTATCTTAATTAAATAATTAAAAAGAATTCAAGTATCTTACCCAGTATGATGACTTAAACTGGCATGATATTTACATCATACATTCCCCCACTCTTCGCCCAGAAGAGAAAGAACAAGTATGGCAAGCCTCTCAGGCTCATGCTGATGAGATACACAGGACTTACAACACTAAGCCCATAGGGACAACTGCTGTCCTCCGAGATGATCCCAACTGGGATTATCAGGCAGGGGCACCTGGATGAGCAGCCCATAATCAGTGGTTGCTTGCCTCATCATGAGCCATCAAAAGGCAGGGCATAAAGCTGTCAACTTTGATAAACTCCAACTAATAACTCAAGGACTAGATGAAAACCCGGCACAATTTCTAACCAGGTTAATGGAAGCCTTACAAAAATATACAAAATTAGACTACACTTCAGCAGAGGACACCATTGTCCTTAACACCATTTTATCTTTCAATCATCACCAGATATCCGGAAGAAACTAAAAAGCCAGAAGAAGGCCCTCAAACCCCCAAAGATACCTTTTAAATTTAGCCTCTAAGATTTTCAATAACCAGGAAGAACAGGCAAAGCTAGAGAAATTCCAATGAGATCAGGCCAAATACCACCTTTTAGCCACTGCCCTACCTGGCTGCAAGCCTCCATCAACCAGCAAAGAAAGGAAACCACCTGAGCCCTGCTTCAAATGTGGCAAAGTAACTCTTACAGTGGCAGGTAAGCCGATCTCCTTTCTCATCAATACAGGGACAACTTATTCTGCTAGGCCTGCCTACTCCGGAAAACCAAGGTCTCTCAGGTCTCTGCTATGGGGGTTGACAGTTTAATATCTACACCATGAATAACTGAGCTTCTACCTTGCACATTTCAAGATACCTCATTTTCCTATTCTTTTCTCATACTCCCAAAATGCTCCACTCCTACTCTTGGGAGGGACTGTCTCTCAAAATTCAAAGCCTCTATTATTATTGCAAGTCTACCCTCTGATCTAGCCTGGTTATTGCTCTTCAATCCCACCTCCTCTTCCCTCACTCCATTACCTTCCTTGTCTGCAAACCCCATAGTTTAGGATAGAGAGAACTCATCTGTTGCCTTTCAGCTTGCTCCAATTCATATCCATCACAAAGACCCCTCTAAATTCCTCCATCAACAACAATACCCCATGTTCAAAAACAACAACAAGGGTTAAAACCTATTGTCACTAAATCCTATGTCAGGGCCAACCCACTCTCCCTATAAGCCCCGTCTTATCCGTCAAAAAGCCAAATGACTCCTATCACCTGGTCTAGGACCTGAGACTTATCAATGCAGCTGGTATCCCCATATACCCAGTAGTTCCAAATCCCTATACTCTTCTCTCTCTCAGTCCCTTTTCCACTACCCACTTCACTGTTCTAGACCTCAAGGATTCCTTCTTTACTATGTCTTTACACCCAGAATCTAAAGACCTCTTTGCCTTTACCTGGATTGATCCAGACAATCATTGCTCCCAACAGCTGACATGGACAGTCCTCCCACAAGGCTTTTGTGATAGCCTTCATTGCTTTAGCCATGCTCTGGCATCAGACCTAACCTCTCTTGACCTTACTCCAAGTACTGTCCTCCAATATGTGGATGATCTCCTCCTTTGTAGTCCTTCGGTTAGACACTCTCAACAACACTATATATTCCTCCTTTTTCTAGGTGATCAAGGCTATCGAGTCTCCCACCAAGTATCATCTCTCTGTTCCTAGAGTCACCTATCTCAGAGTCCTTTTAACACCAACAAAATATATATTACTACTGATAGAAAGTCACTTATATTCACCCTACCACTCCCTACATCAAAAACAGAGATCCTTTCTTTCTAGGGTTTAGCTGGATATCTACATCTCTGGATTCCTAATTCACCCTCTTGGTACAATCCCTATATCATGCCACCCGAGGAGGTCTTTCAGAACCCCTAGAGCTAAAATCAAATATCTGTTCAGGTTTTAACACCCTTAAGCAAGCCATTCTCTCAGCCCCAGCTCTAACACTTCCTGACCTTTCTCACCCCTTTATACTCTGTACTACTGAGAGACACAAAATTGCCCTAGGAGTTTTGGGACAAAATCAGGGCCCCTCCTTCACCCCCATCACTTGTCTATTTATAAAGCAATTAGATCCCACACTCTGAGGATGGCCAGCCTGCCACTGTGCTCTGGCAGCAACTACCCTCCTCGCTCAAGAAAGTAAAATCTGACTTTCGGAGCACCACTGTCATTCATTCACCACATGACTTAAGGGCTTACTTTCTCACAAATCCATGACCTTTCTATCTCCTTTACGCATCCAACTGATTTATGTCACCCTTCTCGAATCTCCTGAGTTCTCCTTTGAATACTGTCCTACTCTCAACCCCACAACCCTTATCCCTAATTCTTCCAAGCCCCCAATCCATACTTGCAAAGTGGCATTAGAAGACCTGATGTCCCATTTCTCCCACATTTCCTCAACTCCTGAAATAACCCTGATTTTACTCAGTATATCGATGGCAGCTCCTTTATGACATCAGAAATAAAAGAGGTCTCTGGATATGCAATTTTCTCTGACACCAAGATTATTGAATCCCAACCTCTCCCCTTGGGAACCTCTTCCCAAAAGGCATAAATTATTGAACTAACTAGAGCAGTTACCCTCACAGCTAACAAAAGAGCAGACATATACACAGAGTCTAAATATACTATCCACATCTTACACTCATATGCTGACATCTGGAAGGAACAAGGACTCCTATCTACTAAAGGCTCTCCCATAACTAATGACCCGCTTATACTCCAACTTTGAAAAATAGCTAACATGCCAACTAAAGTAGGCATCATACATTGCTGAGATCACCAGGTGGCCTCAGACCCCATTTCACGGGGCAACTGTGCCACAGACAGAGAAGCAAAACAAGCCTCACTGCAATCATCAGCTCAACAACTTATAGTAAGTAATCCCCTTTACCTCGCAAAAGAAAAAGCATGATTATTATAAGAGGAAGCACAACCACAAGGAGATTATTTACAAAAACAGGGCCACTATGTCCTTCCTCAATCTTAGGCCACACAGATTCTTACAGACATTTATCAGGTCCCTGTATCTAGGCACTAAACCTCTTTATCATCTCTTAAGACCTCTTATCACCTATCCTAACCTTCTTTCACTCCTACAACAAATCACTGACTCTTGCATTATCTGCTCCTCAGTCTCATCACAGGGAGCCCTAAAGCCTACTCCCTCATTCACAATACATTAGGCTACAGGAGATATCCCAAGAGAGGACTGGCAAATTGACTTCACTTACATGCCTCTAACAAAAGAAATAAATCTCATGCTCACTTTTTCAGGGTAGATTGAGGCTTTACCTATGATATCAGAAACTACCTCAGAGCTAACAAAGTTTCTCATACAAGAAATCATCCCTCACTTTGGCCTCCTCCTCTTTCTCCAATCAGATAATGGGCCAGCTTTTATCTGCCAAATCAGTCAATAGGTAGCCCAGCTCCTTGGCATAATGGAAACTACATATCCTTTATGGACTCAATCCTCAGGAAATTAGAAAAGGCAAATTCTAGTCTCAAAATGCAGCTAACCAAACTCTTTCCAGAACTACAAAGACCATGGACTGAACTTCTTCCCATGACTTTGGGTCACATTAGGGCTACTCCATAGGCCCCCTCTTTCCTCAGTCTTTTTGAGCTCATGTAGGGACACCATTTTCTCTTAGGTCAGTTCCCTACTGTGAGCCCCTTGCTGGGAGATTATCTTCCCTCATGAGAGAACATGCAGATCGCTCTCTCCCAAAGACTCATCAAATGAATTCAACTGACTTAACACTCATACTGTTAGGCAGGGTGGTCGGCTCAATGAGGTGCATAACAGCGCTGGGGACCTGAGTCATGTTTCCTGTTCTCTTGAAGAACATTCCTTAACCAAATAAGGAAAAATTTCTATATGCGATAGCATAAGGAAGGCATTGCATGAGCTCATTCTGCCTGTCCAATCAAGTATCACCAAGTACCCTGTAACTGAGACAAAGAGCTGACTGTATATAAACCGCCATATTGCTTTGTTTGGGGCTCTCGTCTGATTCTGCTGAGTCGGATGAGGCTTGAGCCCTAGCGCGCTAGAAATAAAAAATTCCCTTCTTGCCTTTGCATTACCATGGTGGACTTGTTCACTCTCTTGGTTGGTTTGGAGATACGGGCTCGGTGCATAACATTTGGGGGCTCGTCTGGGATCTCCAGCCTACCGGGGAAGACAACTCTCCTGGTAGAAGGGAATAATCTCGTTAGGAGTTGAGAGCTCTGAGCACCGGTGCTAGCAGTGCAGAGGCCTAGCTTAAGTCCGGGGCCCAGTATCGTACTGGGGAGGCATCTAGGTGTAAGGTGAAGAGGCAAGCCCAGCATAAGGCCGGGTCCCCGGTAGTGAACCAGGAGGGCAGCTGGCACTGAGGATGCCCTGACAGTAAGACACTTGCAAGTAGAGAAGGGGTCTCTAGTGCTATAAAGGAGACTGAAAGTAATACTGTGAGTTGGAATCTCCTTGTTGTGTCATTTTTGTAACTCTCTGTGCCGGCACTGTCTGTCTGTCTGTGTGAGTCTCGCTGTTGCTGTTAGTGTTCTCTGTATCCATGGGGCAATCTACTTCTACTCCGCTGTCTCTGATGATTGACCATTTTTCTGATTTTAAGTCTAGAGCTCAGAATCTTTCGTTACTGATGAGGAAGAGCAAATTGGTGACTTTCTGTTCCACCAAGTTGCCCACCTTTGATGTCAGATGGCCACAAGAGGGAACCTTCAATCCCCAAATTATCCAGGCAGTTAAAGAGAGGGTGCTTACCCCTAGTCCTGCTGGGCACCCAGACCAGACTCCCTACATTCTGGTCTGGTGGGATCTAGTGAGAAACCCACCGGAATGGCTTAAACCCTCTGTTCTCACTCCTTCTAAACCTCCTAAACCTCCCCGTCCCTCTTCCCTGACTCCAACCTCGCTAAACCTACAGGTGCTAGTCATGAAAGCTTCTGAAAAAAAAGAAGAAAAACAGGACGAAAAACAACCTAAGCCAGTGTTCCAAGAATCTTCTTCTCTGTATCCTAATCTGATTGACCTGGAAACCAAGTTGTTCCCACCCCCGTACGCAGATCCACATCCGCCCTTGCTTCCACAGGTTCCACAAGTTTCATTGGGAGAAGCCCGGAGGAGGGCTGAGCCCTCGGGTCCTCCTAGAGAAGGGGGCCACGCCCAGGGAACTCTGGGAAGAGCAAGGGAAATGACCAGCACAGTGGAAGAAGAAGGCCCGGAAATTCCCTCCTCCACTGTTCACGCGTTTCCGGTCCAGGTGGGGCCAGCCAGAGAGGGTGGGGAATGGACATATCAGTATTGGCCCTTTGCCACTAGTGATTTGTACAATTGAAAGACTCAAACTCCCTCTTTCTCTGAGAAACCACAGGGTCTTATTGATCTTTTAGAATCCATCCTTTTTACTCACAATCCCACTTGGGATGATTGTCAGCAACTGTTACAGGTACTTTTTACTACAGAAGAGCACAAACGGATCCTGTCAGAAGCCCGGAAAAATGTGCCAGGGGTGGATGGGAGGCCCACAATACAGCCTCACCTCATTGAAGAGGGGTTCCCCTTGGTGCGACCCAACTGGGACTTCAAACATGCTGAAGGTAGGGAGTATCTCCGAGTGTACCATCAGACTCTCATGGCTGGCCTTAGAGCAGCCACCAGAAAGCCAACTAATTTGGCCAAGGTAAATTCAGTGAGGCAAGAGCCAAATGAGAGCCCAGCAGCCTTCCTTGAAAGGATAATGGAAGCTTTTAGACAGTATACTCCTATGGACCCACAGGCAGATGAGTCTCGAGCAGCAGTTATGCTAGCATTTGTGAATCAGGCAGCCCCTGACATTAGGAGAAAGTTACAAAAGATAGAGAGGCTGGGTGACCAGTCCCTGCAAGATCTAGTGAGGACAGCAGAGAGAGTTTTCAATCATAGAGAGACCCCAGAGGAGAGAGAGGACCGCATTAGAAGGGAAGAAAAAGAATTTAGAGCTGAAGAAAACCATAAGAACCAAAAAGAGCTGGCTCAGATATTTTTCACTGGAATTGAAAACAAAAATAGGTTCCAAAAAGGAAAAAAGCTAGACTCAAAGACTGAGGAAAAACCTGCAAGATGCAAGCTTGGAAAAAACCAATGTGCGTTTTGTAAGGAGATTGGACATTGGAAAGATAAATGCCCCAAGAAAAACCTAAAAGACGGGCCCAAAAATCCCAAGAACGAGACTCCCTCTCCTGACAGTCGTATCCTCTACGCGGGTGAGGATAGTGACTAGGGGGATCAGGGCTCAACGCCCCTCCCCGAGTCCTGGGTAACTATAAATGTGGAGGGAAAACCGGTTGGCTTCATGGTGGATACGGGAGCTCAATACTCAGTCTTAAACCAAAGAGATGGACCCATGTCTAAGAAAAGTAGCTGGGTGCAGGCAGCAACCGGGACTAAGCGATATGGATGGACTACAAAACAGCATGTGAACTTGGGGACCCACCAAGTGACCCATTCCTTTCTGGTGATACCTGAGTGTCCAGTGCCCTTGCTGGGAAGAGATTTACTGTCTAAAGTAAATGCCCAAATTCATTTCGACCATGGGCAAGTGTCAGTTTTAGATGGAACCGGGCATCCTCTTCAGGTCTTGTCTCTGGCATTAAAGGATGAATACAGACTGTACTTGCCAGAGGCCCCAGCGACAATAAGTCCCAAAGTACAGCCATGGGTTCGGAGATACCCTCAAGCCTGGGCTGGAACAGCAGGAATAGGATTAGCCAAACAGAGGCCCCCTATTATTGTGGAACTGAAAGCCAGTGCCACACCGGTGAGAGTGCGGCAGTATCCCATGAGTCAAGAATGCCTCATAGACGCTAGGGTCTTGAGAAAGTGCCGGTCTCCATGGAACACTCCCCTGCTTCCCGTAAAGAAGCCTGGGGGAACTGATTTTAGACCGGTTCAAGACCTGCGAGAAGTCAACAAATGGGTGAGTGACATTCATTCTATGGTTCCTAACCCTTATACATTGCTAAGCAGCTTGCCACCAAGCTACGTTTGATACACTGTTTTAGATTTAAAAGATGCCTTTTTCAGTCTGCCTCTTGCCCTTGCAAGCCAAGAGATCTTCGTCTTCGAATGGCAGGAAGATGGTGGTCAGACCCCTGTGCAGCTGACGTGGACTCGCTTACCACAGGGTTTCAAAAACTCACCCACGTTGTTTAACGAGGCTTTGGATGAAGACCTCCATGAGTATCGGGTTGAACACCCTACCATTGTTTTATTACAATATGTTGATGACCTTATGCTGGCAGCGACTATGGAAAAAGAGTGCCAAGAGGCAACAGGTGACCTTCTCCAAACCTTGGGGACTTTTGGTTAGAGGGCCGGTGCCAAAAAGGCCCAGATTGCCAAGCAAGAGGTTACATACCTCAATTATAAGATAAAACAGGGCCAGAGGTGGCTAACACAGGCTATGAAAGAAACCATCCTCCAGATCCCTGAGCCGGCCAACCCTAGACAAGTCAGAGAATTTCTGGGAACTGTGGGATATTGCCGATTATGGATCTTGGGGTTTGCAGAAAAGGCCAGGCCCCTGTATGAAGGGACCAAAGAAAACAAAGACTGGAAATGGGCTGAGTCAATGAAAACGGCCTTTCAGGAGCTCAGGCGTGCCTTGCTGGAAGCTCCTGCCCTTGCCCTTCCTGACCCATCTAAGCCTTTCCAATTATTTATAGATGAAAGGTGAGGGATAGGAAAAGGGGTACTAACACAGAAGTGGGGACCTTGGAAGCGTCCCATAGCTTACCTTTCCAAGAAATTGGACCCAGTGGCAGCTCTGAATCATTGCGGCCACCACGCTCTTAGTCCATGATGCTGATAAACTGACTTATGGACAGAGACTCTTGGTCTACACTCCTCATGCTATAGAGAGAGTTCTGAAACAACCCCCGGGTAAATGGATTTCCAATGCCCGCTTGACACACTACCAGGCCCTGCTACTTGACACCTCACAGATTCATTTTCAAACGCCCTGCACTCTAAACCCGGCTACTCTTTTGCCCAATCCGGAGGGAGATAGCCTCCTCCACGATTGCAATGAGATACTGGCCAGGGTAACGGCAATACGGAAGGACTTAACAGATATGCCACTGGATAACAGTGAGCTAATATGGTTTACAGATGGAAGCAGTCATGTAAAAGATGGACAGAGAAGGGCAGGGGCCGCAGTGGTAGATAATTCTGGATGGACGATATGGGCGGAGACTCTTTCCCCAGACACCTCAGCACAAAAAGCAGAGTTAATTGCCCTGATCCAAGCATTAGAGAGAGCTAAAGGAAAAAGAATAATTATTTGTACTGACAGTCTCTATGCTTTTGGCATGGTACACATCCAGGGCCCGATATATCGGGAACGGGGGTTTTTGACAGCTGAAGGAAGAGATTAAAAATTTGCCAGAAATCCGTCGACTTCTGGAGGCTGTGCAGTTGCCTTGGGCTGTGTCAATAGTACATGTACCTGGACATCAAAAAGGGAACAGCCCCATGGCACGAGGAAATCGTGCAGCAGATCTGGTGGCTCGAAAAGTGGCTGATGAAGATTTTATTGCTCCGGTGTTGGCGATCGGACTTCCACCCCCAGGTATGGGAACTTTGCCCGCAACCCCTGAGTATTTATCCACAGACCTTGCCTGGATCCAGGAACGTGCCAATCTCCAACAAGGAGAGAATGGATGGTACCGAGACTCCAATGGTTACTTGATACTCCCTGCTCAGTTGGGATGGCAACTGTGTGAGCATCTACACTCGTCTGCTCATCTGGGAGAGAAAAAGACTCTGATACTTTTTCAAACTGAGCACCTGTGATTCCCCTGGTGCCAAACAACTTTGAAGAACATAGTACATGCTTGTAAGGCATGTCAACTGTTGAGGCCAGGAAAGAGGCAACACGCAGAACTGAGGCATTGGGGAGAAGGGCCAGGGCAGCACTGGGAAGTAGATTTCACCGAGGTAAGGCCAGGCAAGTATGGTTACCGGTATTTGTTAGTGTTGGTAGATACCTTCTCAGGGTGGGTAGAAGCTTTTCCTACTAAGGGAGAAACTGCAACAGTAGTGGCTAAAAAGATTTTAGAAGAAATAGTTCCCAGGTTTGGCCTGCCGGTGACTATTGGCTCTGATAATGGACCTGCTTTTGTGAGCCAAATAGTTCAGAACCATGCCCAGGCTCTAGGGACCAAATGGAAATTACATTGTGAATACAGCCCACAGAGCTCGGGGCAAGTTGAAAGAATGAATCGGACCCTAAAAGAAACTTTAACTAAATTGGCTATAGAGACTGGCGGGGACTGGGTGACTCTCCTTCCCTTCACCCTCTTTCGCACACATAATACTCCTTATCAGCTTAATCTGACCCCATTTGAAATTCTGTATGGGCGACCTCCCCCTGTATGTCCAATATTTGAAGGAAAGAAACTTCTACCTCCTACTTTGGGACAATTCCAGGAGGCTTTGATGGCTTTGGGCAAAGTGCATTCTCACGTCTGGAAACTGCTCCAGGAAACACATGAGGGTCAAAACAAGGGGACTATCCCCTCACATAACATCGGCCCCAGAGATTGGGTGTGGGTCAAAAGGCACCACACCAAGGCACTAGAACCTAAATGGAAGGGTCCTTATGTTGTTCTTCTTACCACCCCAACTGCCCTAAAGGTAGACGGTATCGGGCCTTGGGTGCATTGCAACCACGTACGCCCAGCTACTTCAGCAGAGCAGGAAGACGCTAAAAAAGAATGGGAAGCATCTCTGCACCCATCCAACTCCCTGAGGCTGAAGCTCCAGCGTCGTCGACAGGACCAAGACAACTCGCCCGGACCATCTTATGGATGACCATGTTACTCTGCTCCGAAGCTGCCAGCGTAAACCTGCACCAACCCGTCAAAATCACCTGGAAACTGCAAAATGGACTAACACGTGAGATGCTTAACTCCACCACCGCAATACATCCACCAAATACTTGGTGGCCAGACTTATACTTTGACCTTAAGCCGGTGGTAAATGTACATTGGAAGAGGGACTACCTCCGGAATCATGCATTCTGGGCCTGTCCAGGTGCAACCAGGCACAACTGGAAGATCTATGGGGGATACAGGACTCTTATTGTAAATCTTGGGACTGCGTAACTTCTAATGATGGGTCAGAGACTCCAGGGTATAGACTGTGGGATGTAGGAAATCGGGACTTGCTTAACTTCTCATTTGTAGGACCCGTACCTCCATACTCCAATTGGGAAAAGGATCATAACTTTGCCCAGGTAAAAATAAGGTTTAACATTGACAAAGCAAAAAAAGAGAAGGCCTGGGTCAATGGGATATCATGGGGACTTCAGACCCTAAATGACCTGACTACTTATAATGGGATCATTGTTGTGAGTGAAGTTTTAGAACCGGTACAAATGTATGGTATCGGTCCAAACCCCGTTGAACAGGTCTATGCAACTCTCTACCCGACAACCTCCCTACCTACATCCCAAAGATCAACAAAAGACCCAGAGAAGGGCCCCCTTGCTAAACTTGGACAAACAGATCCACTATGGAAATTAGTAAAGGCAGCTTATGCTACCTTAAATCAAACCCATCCTGAGGCAACTAAATCCTGTTGGTTATGTTACAACTTAATTCCCCCTTATTACGAGGCAGTAGGCCTCAACGCCTCTTACAACCTGGCCAACGGCACCGATCCTCCCCAATGTCGATGGGGAGAATGAAAAGTAGGCCTTACAATGAGAGAAATGTGGGGAAAGGGACTATGTATGGGCAAAGTGCCACCAGACAGATCCTCATTGTGTGCCCTTACTGTTGAACTCATGAATTTGCCGGTAGCCAGGTGGTCAGTTCCACAGATGGGAGGATGGTGGGTGTGCTCTCACACTGGTTTGACTCCCTGTGTACATAGCTCCATTTTTGATCCTAAAAAAAGCATTTTGTGTTATGGTGGCTGTGATACCAAAGATACTGTATCGGCCAGCAGAAGCTGTATATGATTACTGGGCCCACAAATTGACTCTTAATCAACAGGAAAGAGCTTATAAAGTTAAGAAAGAGCCCATTACTGCCATAACCATAGCAACTATGTTCTGTCTGGGAACAGCCGGGGCCGGAACTGGAATAACAGCTTTATCCATGCAAAGTCAAGGATTTAACTCTTTAAGAGCAGCCATAGATGAAGACATCACTCGTATAGAACAGTCTATTAGTCATTTAGAGTCATCTTTAACTTCCCTGTCTGAAGTAGTTTTGCAAAATAAAAGAGGGCTAGATCTGGTATTTTTGCAACAGGGGGGACTTTGTGCTGCCCTAGGAGAAGAATGTTGTTTTTATGCAGACCATACTGGAATAGTTAGGGAATCCACGGCCAAAGTGAGAGAGGGGCTAGCCCAGCGTAAACGAGAGTGTGAGGCTCAACAGGGATGGTTTGAGTCCTGGTTTCAACAATCCCCCTGGCTGACTACTTTAATCTCTACCTTGCTAGGACCGCTGATAATCCTTCTAATAATGCTTACGTTCAGCCCTTGTATTATCAATAGACTTGTAGCCTTTGTAAAAGAACACATTAATACAGTACAGCTGTTCGTGCTTCGGTAGCAATATCAAACAGTATCTCAGGACCCAGAGGAGGATTACTCTGTATGATCAAAGAACAGGGGGGAATGTTAGGCAGGGTGGTTGGCTCAATGAGGTGCATAACAGCGCTGGGGACCTGAGTCATGTTTCCTGTTTTCTTGAAGAACATTCCTTAACCAAATAAGGAAAAATTTCTATATGCGATAGCATAAGGAAGGCGTTGCATGAGCTCATTCTGCCTGTCCAATCAGGTATCACCAAGTACCCTGTAACTGAGACAAAGAGCTGACTGTATATAAACCACCATATTGCTTTGTTCGGGGCTCTCGTCTGTCTGATTCTGCTGTGTCGGATGAGGCTTGAGCCCTAGCGCGCTAGAAATAAAAATTCCCTTCTTGCCTTTGCATTACCATGGTGGACTTGTTCACTCTCTCGGTTGGTTTGGAGATACGGGCTTGGTGCATAACAATACCTAGGGATCAAGTCCTGCTTTAAGCAGGTTTTAAGGTGTAAGGTTTTAAACCTTACACCGTAAGGATCTCTAGCCTTGATGAACTGGTGCATTTGAGGTTGTTCTAACCACACCAACAGCTGCTAAACTGGCAGGTCATTCCTCTTGGTTTCATCTCTCTAGATTAAAGTGGACTTTAATTTAAGTCCACTCTCTTGGGGTCTCCCCAGGCGACTCTCTATCTCTGCTAAGAAACATTCCCCACTAGGAGGCTCCTCGCTACACCAGCACTGTTCTGGTACCCACCAGGCTTTGACTGGATTGGATTTCTGAAGAAACAGAATAGCCAAACACAAATATCGATGAGTAATACAAAAACAGATGGTATTGGTTACTAATTGAATTGGGATTTCCCCTATTTACTCTATTCACAATAGGAGTTTACTCTATTCACAATAAGAGATTACTCTATTTCTCACCCTCAATGCACTATCTTCAAAAGTTTTCCCTCTGTTTTACCTATTTCTCCATAGTTCTTGTTTTTTGGGGGGATGGTCCTCCTCTTACTGTGATCAGCCTAGATGAATTCATTATCCACTTTACTACAAATAGTAACACAAGCCCTTACCTTCCTGGAAACACCACTGTTACTGATCTCCCTTAACTCCTTGACTTTATAAGTGATATTTTGGCTGCAGGGATATTTCATAGAGTTCACACCAACCCAAATTTACTTCTACACCTGGATTCTTATTTTTATCATTTTCTCCCCATAGACATAAGATGCCACATCACGATTTTATTCTTACTCCCTCTTCTTTTACAGTCCAGACTTCATATTAATACCATATCTATAAGTCAGCCTGTCCCAAACCATGCCTACCTATTCAAAACTCTAAATCTGACCCATCAATTACTCAATACATAAAACCCAACCCTGGCTAGTGATTGTTGGATTTGCTTATCCATTTCCTCGCCCAGAGGATCAGCACTCTCCATCTCCACAGGTAAACGGACTCACACTAACACTTTTGTTTATCACACATATAGAGGAGAATCTCTCGTTTTATTGTATATACATTATTTGTATTCAATTGATCAAATTCACAATCGTGACAAGATACTGACTTCCCTCCTTCTGGATCTCACTTCTACTCAGAAAGGACCAACTATAGGAAGACCCACCACCTCTGACAATCATCTACAACAGGCTCCTTTCTGTTTTACCAGATAAAACTCTATAAACAATTCTTACCCCCAACTGGGAACTATTCAACCACACCTCTGTAGTCACACTTCACATCTCTTCTTCCCTTCCAGCCAATCCATCTACCATATCTCTTGAACTGTGGAACATTCTGTTGCTTTGTCAGAGACTCCCTTCTGCATATAGTGTAAATGCTCCTCTTGTAGGGTCTACACTGGCGAGTTCACTGTCAGTTTCAGAGATTACTAACAAGTTCCCAGAAAGACTCCTATTTGCTATTGATTTCAGCTGCTGTCTTCTTATTTCTGAATTGTTTTTCTAATGTGAAACCATCACTTATTTATGTTCTCCCACTAACTGGATGGGAACATGCACCCTGGTATATCTGGTCCCAGATATTTCTATTCCTCCTATCAAACCCTCCCTATCCCACTAACTCATAACCAACCGTCACGGACAGTTCAATTCATTCCTCTATTAATCTTTTTTGGAACAGTGGCTGGGATCAGGACAGGGACTGCAGGACTCAGAACTTCTTTAAATTACCATCAGAACCTTTCTAAAGACCTCACTGATAGCCTAGAAGAAAGAGATACCAGCCTTATCACTATCCAAAACTAGCTAGATTCCCTGGCCGCTGTGATCCTCCAAAACAGAAGAGGATTAGACCTCCTCACAGCAGAAAAAGGAGGTCTATGCCTAATTTTGGAGGAAGCCTACTGCTTCTACATCAATAAATCAGGTGTTGTAAAAGAAGCAGCAAGAAATCTGACAAACAGGGCCTCAAAAATATGTCAACAACTCAATAATTCATGGGAAATCTGGTTAAACAATTGGAATTGGATACCCTGGGTCCTACATTTTCTAAGTTTTCTCCTTCTACTTACCCTTATTCTAACTTCCAATCTATGTTTAATGTGTCTTTTTTCAAATTTTCTTCCAGATCACTTACAAGACTTCACCAACCGAATTATCCACAAGCTACTTCTAACTCTCTTAAATTATCAAAAACTTCTACCCTACACAACTACCTTTGAACCACATTCCAGCCTTTTCTTATCTCACTCCCATGACACCCCTGTTCCACAAGAAGTAGGTGCTGAAGATTGACCTTTGGCCCTTTTCCTAAATCAAAAAGCATGGAATGATACGGCCCACATGGGGACTCATTGCTAAGATGGCGTATTATATTGACATTGTAAACAAAGAAAAGAATCACAGTGACCCTTGAGACTGACCAAATTGCCCAATGGACATTGTGTTTGCTCACTGGAGCCTACACTCTTAAAGCTATGAGACCACCACATTCCAGACCTCCAGCTAAGTGATCACAGGACTCAACTACAGGCTAAAAATTAACCATCCCTTCAGATATTTTTTCATTGGCAGGGTATAAGAAAGACCCCATCAGAAAGGGAGGACACTGGTTCTCCTTAAGGGCTAGTCACCCTCTTGTTTCCCTCTAATAAATTTCCCTTTTCTTGCCTGACTGCCCAGCTGACTTTATTTTTCTCTGCACTCGCCTAACGGAACTGCACACAGATTTCTCAGGAGGCAGGTAAGGTTGTTTGGTATTCCCATTTCTTTAAGAATTTCCCACAGTTTGTTATGATCCACACAGTCAAAGGCATTGGCGTAGTCAATAAAGCTTTTCTGGAACTCTCTTGCTTTATTGATGATCCAACAGATGTTGGCAATTTGATCTCTGATTCCACTGCCTTTTCTAAATCTAGCTTGAACATCTGGAAGTTCATGTACTGTTGAAGTCTGACTTGGAAGATCTTGAGCATTACTTTGCTAGTGTGTGAGATGAGTGCAATTGTGCAGTAGTTTGAACATTATTTGGCATTGACTTTCTTTGGGGTTGGAATGAAAACTGACCTTTTCCAGCCCTGTGGCCACTGCTGAGTTTTCCAAAGTTGCTGGAATATTGAGTTCAGCCCTTTAACGAGATCATCTTTTAGGATTTGAAATAGCTCAACTGGAATTCTTTCACCTCCAAGAGCATTGTCCGTTGTGATGTTTCTTAAGGCCCACTTGACTTTGCATTCCAAGATATCTGGCTCAAGGTGAGTGATCACACCATCATGGTTATCTGGGTCATGAAGTTCTTTTTAATATAGCTCTTTTGTGTATTCTTGCCACCTCTTCTTAATATCTTCTGCTTCTGTTAGGTCCATACCATTTCTGTACTTTATTTTGCCCATCTTTGCATGAAATGTTCCTTTGATATATTTAATTTTCTCAAAGAGATTTCTAGTCTTTCCCATTTTATTTTTTTCTTTTTTCTTTTCTTTTCTTTTTTTTTTTCATTGATCACTGAGGAATGCTTTCTTATCTCTCATTGCCATTCTTTGGAACTCTGCATTCAGATAGATATATCTTTCCTTTCCTATATGGGATTATATAGGAAGTAGCATTTCAGATTCACTATGTCACTTAGTAAGAAGTGTTTTGGTTTTCTCTGTGTCTTTTCATTTCTTTCTAGTACTGAATAATATTGTATTTTATGGATATACCAAGGTTTATTATATATTCCCATACTGATCATGAATGCTTCTCTTTTGGCAATTTTGAATTAAGCTGTTATAAATGTCATGTGCAACTTTTCAAGTAGACTCAAATTTTCAACTACTTTTGGTAAATATTATGAAAATTAATAAAAATAATTATCCATTAGAAAGAATTCAGTTCAGTTCAGTTCAGTTGCTCAGTCGTGTCCGACTCTTTGAGACCCCATGAATTGCAGCACACCAGGCCGCCCTGTCCATCACCAACTCCCGGAGTTCACTCAGACTCACATCCATCGAGTCAGTCATGCCATCCAGCTATCTCATCCTCTGTCATCCCCTTCTTCTGCTCTCAATTCCTCCCAACATCAAAGTCTTTTCCAATGAGTCAACTCTTCGCATGAGGTGGCCAAAGTATTGGAGTTTCAGCTTTAGCATGATTCCTTCTAAAGAAATCCCAGGGCTGATCTCCTTCAGAATGGACTGGTTGGATCTCCTTGCAGTCCAAGGGACTCTCAAGAGTCTTCTCCAACACCACAGTTCAAAAGCATCAATTCTTCGGCACTCAGCCTTCTTCACAGTCCAAATCTCACATCCAAACATGACCACAGGAAAAACCATAGCCTTGCCTAGACGGACCTTAGTCAGCAAAGTAATGTCTCTGCTTTTGAATATGCTATCTAAGTTGGTGATAACTTTTCTTCCAAGGAGTAAGCGTCTTTTAATTTCATGGCTGCAATCACCATCTGCAGTGATTTTGAAAAACAAAAAATAATGTCTGAAACTGTTTCCACTGTTTCCCCATCTACTTCCCATGAAGTGATGGGACCAGATGCCATGATCTTCGTTTTCCGAATGTTGAGCTTTAAGCCAACTTTTTCACTCTCCTCTTTCACTTTCATCAGGAGGCTTTTGAGTTCCTCTTCACTTTCTGCCATAAGGGTGGTGTCATCTGCATATCTGAGGTTACTGATATTTCTCCCAGCAATCTTGATTTCAGATTGTGTTTCTTCCAGTCCAACGTTTCTCATGATGTACTCTGCATGTAAATTAAATAAGCAGGGTGACAATATACAGCCTTGAGGTACTCCTTTTCCTATTTGAAACCAGTCTGTAGTTCCATGTCCAGCTCTAACTGTTGCTTCTTTACCTGCATACAGACTTCTCAAGAGGCAGGTCAGGTGGTCTGGTATCCCCATCTCTCTCAGAATCTTCCACAGTTTATTAGAAAGAGTTAGGGGACTGAAAGTGGGACCTCTCTCACTCTATGACTATAGTAAAGATCAGTGCAATGAAGAAAAACTTTCTTTTCTTTCCTTGCAATAGTTCAAGCAATGAGAAGCTGTCATAACTCAGCTAATGAAAAGTCATGGACCCTTTGTTAACTGTAGACCTCCCACTTCCTTTTTCCTCTTTTAAAAGTGTTCTCCTCTGCTGGGGATTTACATATGGCTCACTGTGATAGCAGAACTCAAATGGAAATCATTTGCTGATCACAAATGAATCCATTATTGATGGGGAATAACTAGCAGTCTATTTGTTTTAGGTCAGCCAGTATAGGAATCCAGAGAAGACACCCAATGACTCTGAAGCTGGTGAGAAAATAAGTTTAATACCCACATCAAGCCCATTGTTGTTTATTGTTTTTCTCAGTAAACTTGGAGTTTGAGCCTATTATTTTTTCCCCCTTGAAATATATTGCCACTCTCTTTGCATTAGGAAGCTTTCCAAGCTTTATTTGTATTCTAGACCTGTTTTAACATTTTGTTCTTTTTAGTTCAGGCTTGTTCTGTATGTGAGTACCTATTTGTAACTTTGGTCCGATTTTGAAGTCAGACTTTTCCATTTGGAGATGACTAGACTTTGGGCAAATCCCTTTGGAAGAGAGGCCATTTGGTAAGATATTGCTCAGCATAGACTTCCACCTGGTTCCTCCGAGTCCAGACTGTTCCTTCAGACTGGTTGGTATACCAGACCTGTAGGTTGTTTGGACTTTGTAAATCTATGAACTGCTTGAGCTATTTAGACTGTTTGAAAATTTTTCTCTTACTCTGGATTTAAACAAATGAAAAAGGGAAATTAGAGAAATTCTTTTCTCTAAGAATTATGGATCCCAGTTATCTAAATATTTTGATGATGCTCCCTTTATAGGAATCTCTGCTGATTTCAGGATTGAAAAGCATGGCCCTTCCTTATAGATATTTTCTAACATCATAGACACATAAGGTAGTATAGTTAACAACTGGACCCTGTGACCCAGTGATATCCCACTTGCCTTAGAGTCACTATAGCCACTGTCCTATTAGCTAGGGTCACCAAGAAAACCCTCATGGGATTCCCTGTAACTTATTCTGTACCCCACGCAGTGAAAGCTCTCCTTTATTCTAAATCACACTTAACATCAAACTAACCAAATGCAATTTAGAAAGTCAATGACCATTTTGAGAAACTTTCAAAATCCTCACACTTACTTGTGTCAAAATCTAATTGGATAATCAAATAGCTCTAAAGTTTCCCAAAGTGAATAGAATGCTTATTTCAGTAGGTATTTTCAGGCTTCCGGGTATTATCAAGAGTCAAAATTGTCCCTCTGAAAAATAAGAGTTTAAGGTTAACTGAGCCAAACAAAGAAAAGAAGGTAAAATTCTTTTTGAAACCCCAAGCTCTTCTCCCTTCTTTATCTCAGGTTCTGCCTCTGGGGCCACCTTCTTTCTTCCTTCTAAATCATGTACACCTCCTCTAGTTCCTCAGCTCCAACATACTAATTCTTTCATGGAACTTCCCATTTTCTCTGCAACTCTCCCCATTTTCATTTCCTCTGAACTTCTCAGAAAGTGTCCTTTAAAATCGTCTTCTAAGGGTTCAGAAGATAAACCCTTAAATTTTCATATTCCCTGGACTAAACTTAACTGAGAGCCATAGCCAAAGATTTTCCCAAAGTATCAAATATCCTCACTGATCCCCACCCCCACCCCACCCCCAGACTATAGGTGGTTGCCAAAATTGAATTCCAAATTTCTCTCTTATGGGAAAACTTCTATATATTTACTAAACAATGACAAACTTGATACAATTTTAGGTCAAAACCAGGGGACACAGATTTTGAAGACTTATAGGAGAGTTTGAGGAACCTGTGTGCTCTTGGAGTTCCCAACTCTCAAATTTCTCCTTTTGTTGTATACCAAAAGGAGGGGAATTTTTTGGGATGCTCACCCCAAAACATAGGGGCCATAATAGACACATAAGGTAGTATAGTCAACAACTGGACCCTATGACCCAGTGATATCCCACTTGCCTTAGAGTCACTATAGCCACTGTCCTATTGGTTAAGGTCACCAAGAAAATCCTCATGGGATTCCCTATAACTTATTCTGTACCCCATGCAGTAAAAACTCTCCTTTATTCCAAATCACACTTAACATTTATCAACCAACATCTCATCTCATATGAAGTCTTTTTGCTGGCTTCTACTCACATAATTATTTTGTATCATAATGGCCTCAACCCAACTAGTATCCCTCATAACTGCATATTGCCAATGGGTAACATCCTGATCTTTTGTCAAAATCTTCAGGAAATTTCTTTGAGTAATGCTGAATTTTCATGATTCATTAATCATTCTTATTTAAAAAGTCACAATGTCAAATACTGTTCTGGGTAGACTGTTGCAACTCTTTTTGGTGTTTTTGAGGCAGCATCTTTACCTATGGCTATCACAGCCCATCAGGCTGAACTACATACTCTTATACAGGCTTGTACTTTGACCTGTGGCAAAACTGCCCATATTTATATTTATAGTGCATATGCTTTCAAAGTAACTCATGATTTTGGAATGTTGTGGAAGCAACATGGCTCTCTTTCTTACTTCCAGCAAAATGAAAGCAAAATTGTTTAAAATTGTTGTATGTAATATTTTTGGCTGCTGTATTTGCTATTATTATGATTCTTCAGAATATTAAAGTTGACTCTCCGTTATCTAGTGGAAATCAAATTGCTGGCATTTCCACAAGAAATATGTCTTTTAAAGAAATCAACCACAACCAAAGCTTTATCATGGTTCAAAGAGATATTTCTATAAGTTATAAAGAATTTTGACATTTGATCTCAGAAAAGGAAAAATAAGAATGGAAATTTAACCATGATTGGTTTGATTAAAATTTAAAAAAAAAAAATGAAGGAGAAGAAGAAGAAGGACCAGATTAAGATGACAGAGTAGAAGAACATGTGCTTATCTTCTCCAGCCAGAGCAAATCTTCTATAGGAATATACTGGAACCCACCAAAAATTAAAAAAAAAAAAAAAAGATACCCTATATCCAAGGACGATGGAGAAGCCACAACAAAATGGTAAGAGGGAAACAATTATGATAAAATAAAATCTTATGCATGCTGGGTAGGTGACTCACAAACTGGAGAACAACAACACCAAAGATCTTCTGACACTGTTTTAAAGGTTCTAGGTCCCACATCAGGCTCCCCAGCCTGGGAATTCAGACAAGGGACTGGGAATCCCCAGGGAATCTGATTTTGAAGGTCAGTTGGATTTGATTACAGAGCCTCCATAAGACTGGGGGATAAAGAAACTCTTGGAGGACACAAACAAAATCTTGTGTACCCCAGGGCCCATGAGAAAGGAGCAGTGGTCCCTACGGAGACTGGGCCAGAGCCAGCTGTGACTGTTTGAGGGTAGCCTTCAAAAGCATGGCTTGACAGTGTCCTGCCATGTAGATGGAGGCACTGACAGCGTCAGTCCTAGGACCTGTATCCCAGCATAGGCCCTCTTGGAGGTTACCAATAGCCATACTATAGAAGCCCATAGACTCTAAGACTGGGTTGCCTAAGGTCAAACAACTAACAGGAAGGGAGCACAACCCCACCCATCAGCAGTTAGGCTCAGTTTCTCAGTTTTGTCCTACTCTGCAACCCCATGGACTGCAGCATGCCATGCTTCCCTATTCATCACCAACTATCAGAGCTTGCTCAAACTCATGTCCATTGAGTTGGTGATGCCATCCAACCTATATCATCCTCTGTCATCCCCTTCTTCTCCTGCCTTAAATCTTTCCAAGCATCAGGTTCTTTTTCAATGAGTCAGTTCTTCCCATCAGGTGGCCAAAGCAGACAACTGGATTAAAGTTTTTGAAGCATGGCCTTACTCACCAGAGCAAGGCCCAATTTCCCCCCTAGCAAGTCTCTCCCATCAGGAAGCTTGCATAAATCTCTTATGCTCATCTGCCAGAGAGCAGACAGAAGAAATAAAGAGCTACAATCCCATTAGCCTCCAGAACTAATACCACAATCACAGAAAATACTGAAAATGAAAAGAAATGAGATTATGTCCCAGAGGAAATAGTTAGATCAAACCCTAAAAAAACAACTAAATTAAATGGAGATAGCCAACCTCCCAGAGCGGGGGGTCGGGGGGGGGAGAAGAAGAAGAAAATTCAGAATAATGAAAATAAAGATAATTCTGAGTCTTAGGACAAGAATGGAGGCAAAGATTGACAAGATGCAAGAAATGTTTACCAAGGAACTAGAAGAATTAAAGAAAACCAGAGATGAACGACATATTAAAAGAGATCAATAGCAGAATAACTGAGGAAGAAGAATGGATAAATGACTTGGAAGTCAGAATGGTTGAAATCAATGCTGCAAAATAGATTTAAAAAAAAAAAAAGAAGGAAAAGAAATGAAGACAGCCTAACAGACCTCTGGGACAACATTAAACACAGATATTTGCATTATAGGGGTCAAAGAAGGAGAAGAGGGAGAGAATGGATCTGAGAAAATATTTGAAGAGATAATAACTGAAAACCAATTCAGAAAATGGATAGAAGACCTGAAGAGACAATTCTCTAAAGACGACACAACTGGGAAAAGAGAAAGTCAAAGCTGTATATTGTCAATATGCTTATTTAACTTATATGCAGAATGCATTATTAGAAATGCCTGGCTGGATGAAGCACAAGCTGAAATCAATAACCTCAGATATGCAAATGACACCACCCTTATGGCAGAAAGCAAAGAGGAACTAAAGAACCTCTTGATGAAGGTGAAAGGGAAGAGAGAAAGTTCCTATCACTTCATGGCAAATAGATAGGAAAACAATGGCAACAGTGACAGACTTAATTTTCCTGGGTTCCAAAATCACTGCAGATGGTAATTGCAGCCATGAAATTAAAAGCCACTTTCACCTTGGAAGAAAAGCTATGGCAAACCTAAACCATATTTTAAAACAGAGATATCACTTTGCCAACAAAGGTCCATATAGTCAAAGCTCTGTTTTTTCCATTAGTCATGTAAGGATGTGAGTGTTGGACCATAAAGAAGACTGAGTGCCAAATAATTGATGCTTTTCAAATGTGGTGTTAGAGAAGGACTCTTGAGAGTCCCTTGGACTGCAAAGAGATCAAACTAGCCAATTCTAAAGGAAATCAATCCTGAATATTCATTGGAATAAATGATGCTGAAGCAGAGGTTCCAAAAAATTGACCACCTGATGTGAACAGCTGACTCATCAGAAAAGTCCCTGATGCTGGGAAAGATTGAAGGCAGGAGGAGATGGGGACGACAGTGGATAAAATGGCTGGATGGCATCACCAACTCAGTGAACATGAGTTTGAACAATTTCCAGGAGATGGTGAAGGACAGGAAAGCCTGGCATGCTGGAGTCCATGGGGTTGCAAAGATTCAGACATGTCTGAACCACAGACAAGAACAACTAAAACAGGCATACAGATGGCCAATGAGCACATGAAAAGATGTTCAAAATTGCTAGTAATTAGAGAAATGCAAATCAAAACTACAATAAGATATCACCTCAACCTGTTACAATGGGTATCATCAAAAGGTCTGCAGAAAACAAATATTGGAGAGGGTGTGGAGAGAAGAGAACCTTTTTGTACTATTACTGGGAATATTATTGGTTCAGGCATAATGGAGAACTTTATGGAAGTTCCTCATAAAAACTAAAAATACAGCCGCCATATGACCCTGCAATCCCATTCCTGGGCATATATCCAGAGAAAAACATGGCCCAAAAAAGCACATGCACCCCAATGTTCATTGCAGCCCTGTTTACAATGGCCAAGACATGGAAACAACATAAATGGCTATCATCAAAGGAATGCATAAAGAAAATGTGGAGATATACATATACACACATGCACACACACACACACACACACACACACACTGGAATATTACTCAGTCATTAACAATAATGAAATAGTGTCATTTGAGCAACATGGATGGACCTAGAGAGTGTCATACTGGGTGAAGTAAGTCAGATAGAAAGGATAAATATCCTATGACATTCTTCATATGTGAAATCTAAAAAGAAACAATACAAATTAACTTACAAAACAGAAAGACTCAAAGACTTAGAAAGAAACTCATGTTTCCTTTAGGGAAGTAGTATTTAAGGACTTTGGGAAAATCATGTACACACTCCTATATTTCAAATGGATAAACAACAAAAACCTATTGTATATCACGTGGAACTTGGCTCAATAGTATGTATCAGCCTGGATGGGATAGGGGTTTGGGGAAGAATGGATACATGAATTTGTATGGCTGAGTCCCTTCACTGTCCACCTGAAACTATCACATTGTTAATTGGCTACATCCGAACATAAAATGTTTTGGGGTGTTAAAAATAAATTAACATTAAATTAAGAAAGAAAAAAAAAAAAAACCAGAAAGCTCTAGTTTGAATTAAATAACAACCTAGTTCTACCGGAGAATCTAAAATTCTCATTCCTCACCATTTTACATACATTAAACCACTGGTCTACTGACAAAATGATAGCTTTCATGAATCAGTATTGATGGGATAATCTTCTTGAGGCCATAAAAACTGTCCTCCTTCATTTTTCATGCTTGTCTGAAGTACAACCAAAGAAAGCATGTTCATATAGTCCTCAGACACTTTAAATTATGGAGCGTAGTGGAGCATTTGAGCTCTAAAAAATTGATTTCATACATATTCCTCTGTCCCATAGAAATAAATAGGTTTTAGTCATGGCCTATATATTTTTGAAATGGACTGAGGCCTTCCCTTGAAGACAAAATACTGCCTCTTTGTGACTAAAGTCCATTTGAACGAGTTCTGGTGAACTCATTATCCAACTTCATAGTGATTCAGGAACCCATTTTACTGGCCAGGTACTTCAACAAGTCTCTGCTGTTTCTCAGCACTTTAATTATGCTTATCATCCTCACTCCTCTAATTTAGTTGAACATACCAGTAAAATTATTAAGACTTAGATCAAAGAATTTGTAGAGGCCCTCTAAATATCTTGACCAAAATTATTGTCATTGGTCCTTCTATATCTCAGATCTCAGTACAGTTCAGTCGCTCAGTCATGTATGATGCTTTGTAAGACCAGGGACTGCAGCACACCAGGTTTCTATGTCCATCACAAACTCCTTGAGCTTGATCAAACTCATGTCCATTGAGTCAGTGATGCCATCCAACCATCTCATCCTCTGTCATCCCATTCTCCTCCTGCCTTCAATCTTGCCCAGTTTCAGGGTCTTTTCCAGTGAGTCAGTTCTTCCTATCAGGTGTCCAAAGTATTGGAGTTTCAACTTCAACATCAGTTCTTTCAATGAATAGTCAAGACTGATTTCCTTTAGGATTTACTGGTTGGCTCTCCTTGCAGTCCAAGGGATTCTCGAGAGTCTTCTCCAACAACATAGTTCAAAAGCATCAGTTCTTTGGTGCTCAGCTTTCTTTATAGTCAAACTCTTAAATCCATACATTACTACTGGAAAAACCTTAGTTTGACTAAATGGACCTTTGTTGGCAAAGTAATGTCTCTGCTTTTTAATATGCTGTCTAGATTGGTCATAACTTTCTTTCCAAGGAGCAAGCTTCTTTTAATTCCATGACTGCAGTCAACATCTGCAGTGATTTTGGAGCCCAGAAAAATAAATTCTGCCCAGGAAACTGCTTTCCCAGTTTCCTCATCCATTTGCCATGTAATGATGGGATTGGATACTATGATCTTAGTTTTCTGAATGTTGAGTTTTAAGTCAGCTTTTTTACTCTCCTCTTTCACTCTCATCCCAAGACTCTTTAGTTTTTCTTCACTTTCTGCCTTAAGGGTGGTGTCATCTGAATATTTGAGGTTATTGATATTTCTCCTGTAATTCTTGATTCCAGCTTATGCTTCATCCAGCCCAGCATTTCACATGATACATTCTGCATATAAGTTAAATAAACAGGGTGACGATATACAACCTTGATGTACTCCTTTCCGGATTTGCAACCAGTCTGTTGTTCTATGTCCAGTTTCCCCCACAGTCAGTCTCTCCCATCCTGAGATGCTTTTTTGAGGTAGTCACAGGATGCCCAATGTACTTTTCCATCTGCCTCATTTGACCTATGATTAATAAAAGGAGAGATATTCCAATATGGCAAAAGCCCAAATGCTCTTTAGAAAAGACTCAGATGCCAGGAAAGATTGAAGGCAGGAAGAGAAGGGGATGACAGTGGATGAGATGGTTGGATGGCATCACCGATACAATGGGCAGGAGTTTGGGAAAGATCTGGGAGATGGTGAAGGACATGGAAGCCTGATATGCTTCAGCTTATGGGGTCACAAAGCCACACAACTGAATGACTGAACAACAACAAATTGTTCTGTAACATATAATCATGTATTGATACAGCTATGTTTTCACAGCTTTCTTTCTGGACACAAAGAACTAATTTTAAGAATCATACTTCCAATCTGGAGATTTGATCTATTGAAAAATATACCTCCAGAAAGACTTTTTAACCTTACTGGAAAGGTATCTATCAAGTACTTCTAACCAGACCCTGTACTGTCAGATTGTAAGGAATGCACTCTTATTCACGTGGCACACTAAAGTGTGAAAGTCCTTCAGTCGTGTCTGACATTTTGCGACCCATGGACTATACAGTCTATAGAATTCTCCAGGTCAGAATACTGGAATGGGTAGCATTTCCCTTCTCTAGGGGATCTTCCCAACCCAAGGATTGAATCCAGGTCTCCTACATTGCTGGCAGATTCTCTACCAGGTGAACCACCAGGGAAGACAATGGCACACTTAAAGCGTCACTAAACTGACTGAACTTGTACATCAACCAGTGACCTGAAGGTAAAAATTTCCAAGAATTGAAGCAGATTTTATCTGAAGAGAGATCTTTCCCAAGATTTACTTCAGATGATGTACAGTGTCCAAGATCTTGATAACATATGAAACTTACATAAAAGTTGCCTGAGTGTTATCTCTATTCCTCCTCCTTGTTACTCAGTTTGTGCAAAAGTAATTGCAGTTTTACATTGTTGCACACTGACATTTGATATTGATATTCTTAAATGTGACTATTTATCCATCATTTTATTTTTATTATTATTTTTTTAATTTTAGTTTTTATTTTTTAAATTTTAAAATCTTTAATTCTTACATGCATTCCCAAACATGAACCCCCTCCCACCTCCCTCCCCATAACATCTTTCTGGTCATCCCCATGCACCAGCCCCAAGCATGCTGCATCCTGCGTCAGACATAGACTGGCGATTCAATTCACTTGATAGTATACATGTTAGAATGCCATTCTCCCAAATCATCCCACCCTCTCCTCTCCCTCTGAGTCCAAAAGTCCGTTATACACATCTGTGTCTCTTTCCCTGTCTTGCATACAGGGTCGTCATTGCCATCTTCCTAAATTCCATATATATGTGTTAGTATACTGTATTGGTGTTTTTCTGGCTTACTTCACTCTGTATAATCTGCTCCAGTTTCATCCATCTCATCAGAACTGATTCAAATGAATTCACATTAAAATGATGGATAAAAAGAATTCATTTATCCATCATTTTAATGTGAATTTTATTGGTTTATATTTACTTTGTTAAAGTCTTCTTACTGGTTGCTTATTTCATATATATTTTTAGACTACAGAAATAATGTAAGACCAAAGCAAATTCAAGCAATTTTATTATCTAGGTACAAAATGGGTCATAAAGCAGTAGAAAGAGCTCACATTATCAGCAATGCCCTTGGCCTAGTAACTGAGAAGGAACATACTGCACTGATAAGTGAAGTGGTGGTTCAGGAAATTTTGCAAAGGAGTCAAGAGTCTTGGAGATGAGGAGTATAGTGGCCAGCAATTGAATATGACAATGATCAGTTGAGAGCAATCATCAAATCTGATACTCTTACAATCTCTGGAGAAGTTGAAAAAAACTCATCATTGACCATTCTATGGTTGTTTGGCTTTTGAAGCAAATTGTTGTTCACTTTTGGCAAAGTGAAAATGATCAATAAGTGGACGACCGAAAATTTTAAAAAAAGAAAAACGTTATTTTGAAGTGTCATCTTCTCTTACTCTACACAATAATGGACAATTTCTCCATTGGATTGTGACGTGTGACAAAAAGTGGATGGTATACAACAACCAGTGATGACAAGCCAAGTGTTTGGACTGAGAATAAGCTTCAAAGCACTTCCCAAAGACAAACTTGCACCAAAAAAGTCATGGTCACTGTTTGGTGTCCTACTGCCTGTCTGATCCATTACAGCTTACTGAATACCAAGTGAAACTGTTACATTTGAGAAGTATGCTGTCAAGACTGTCACAGCTCTGGGAATAAAAGTCAATAAACTTTTTTTTTTTTTTTTGGTTGGGGACTACCTCATGGCTGGTCTTGTAGGCAGACCCCAAATTGCAGACTTCAGGATCTGTGGTTTCATCTTTGATATTAATTTAATGATATTCTTTGTGTCTTAAATATTTTTTTCCTCCTCTCTTTTATTGTTCTCATTATATGTTTGGTACATTATTTTCAGTTGTGCCATAAACCCTGAATATTCTCTCTCTCTCTTTTTTTTTTTAATCTTTTTTTCTCTTTTTATTTTCTTTGCTTTTTTTTTGGTTTTTGGGAATTCTATTAAGATATTCTCAAATTCAGATAATTTTTTCTATCATATTCAGGGTACTAATAAGCCTAAAATGACAATCTTCACTTTTGTTAACAGTATTTTTATTTTTAATATCTCTTTGATTCTTTCTTAAGATTTTACTCTCTTTGTTTGCAATGCCCAGCTGTCTTTTCATGTTGTCTACTTTAACCATTAAAGTCATTAGCATTTTAATCATGTTTGTTTAAATTTTCGGTTTGCTAATACGATTATCTTGGCATGTCTGGTTCTGATGCCTGTTCTGTTTTTCCTATGTGTGTTTTGTTTTTGCCATTTTATATGCCTTATAACTTTTTTCTTGATCATTTGACATGATGTAAATGAAACTTCTGTAAGTAAGTAAGTAAGTAAGTGAAGTCGCTCAGTCGTGTCTGATTCTTTGCGACCCCGTGGACTGTAGCCTACCAGGCTCTTCCGTCCATGGGATTCTCCAGGCATGAATACTGGAGTGGGTTGCCATTTCCGTCTCCAAATAAACCTTTAGAAATATGGTGATGAATTGTGAAAGTGAAAGTCATTCAGTCGTGTCGGACTTTTTGCAACTCCATGGACTATACAATGGGAAAGGGAAATAATCTGGAGTCTTATGATTAGATCTCAGAATTGTTTTTCTACCCTCAACTCAGTTAAGCTCTGAAATTATTGTTGTAAATTAGACTCTTTGGTTAAGTGCTTTCCCCTGAGAGCAGGCTTGATTAGGAACAGGGTGTTCTGGCACACTTCAAAATAGCTATTTTTCCTTTCCCCTTGCGTGAATGTCGCAAAGAGTTGGACACGACGGAGCGACTGAACTGATCTGAACTGTGTGAGTGCATTTTATATTGATATTTATTCTTGGAATCTTGTTGAGCCCCTGAAGGTGAATTTCACAATATTATGGGGGGCCCCTAATGACAGAGTAATTCTGGAATCTTTAACTCTCAGGCTTGTTGACATCTAGCCTCCAGCCATCTGCCAATTCCAATTCAGGTTTTCCTATTTCACTGATAGTATCCATGGAGTTACTTGCTCTAGCACTTTGTTTTCTTATATTGCCTGTCCATCTCTCCAGTTTTGGGATCAGTGGTTTGCCCTACTATCTTACTTCTTTTATAGGTCTAAAATGAGTTGTTGATTTTTCAGTTCAGGATTTTACTTCTTAGGATAGAAGGATAACTGACAATTTCTTTATAGTGGAAGTAAATACCACATTTAAATAATTTTTGTTGCAATTTAACCCTCATAATATACTTGAAAAATAGTGAACACAGATTTTTAAAAATAATTTTAATACTGTTTCTACATATTTATTTTTACTATCTGAATAAAATAATTCACTGGAAAATTATAGAATATAATTCTACATGCAGTAGTATTCCATGATATAGAACTACAAAACTTATCAAATAAGATGATGCATTAGTTTTTACTTCTTGCAAAAGAAATTACCATAAATTTAGCAGCTTAAAACATTTTTTTTTCTTTTAATGTCACAGTTGTATAAATCAAAACCCCAGGTTCTGGCTTAACTGGGACTCTGTGCTATTTTTCACAAAAATCAGAAAGCAGGAATAGAAGGAACATATCTCAACATAATAAAAGCTATCTATGACAAACCCACAGCAAACATTATCCTCAATGGTGAAAAATTGAAAGCATTTCCCCTAAAGTCAGGAACAAGACAAGGGTGTCCACTTTCACCGCTACTATTCAACATAGTTCTGGAAGTTTTGGCCACAGCAATCAGAGCAGAAAAAGAAATAAAAGGAATCCAAATTGGAAAAGAAGAAGTAAAACTCTCACTGTTTGCAGATGACATGATCCTCTACATGGAAAACCCTAAAGATTCCACCAGAAAATTACTAGAGATCATCAATGAATATAGTAAAGTTGCAGGATATAAAATCAACACACAGAAATCCCTTGCATTCCTATACACGAATAATGAGAAAGTAGAAAAGAAATTAAGGAAACAATTCCATTCACCATTGCAATGAAAAGAATAAAATACTTAGGAATATATCTACCTAAAGAAACTAAAGACCTATATATAGAAAACTATAAAACACTGATGAAAGAAATCAAAGAGGACACTAATAGATGGAGAAATATACCATGTTCATGGATTGGAAGAATCAATATAGTGAAAATGAGTATACTACCCAAAGCAATTTACAAATTCAATGCAATCCCTATCAAGCTACCAGCCACATTTTCACAGAACTAGAACAAATAATTTCAAGATTTGTATGGAAATACAAAAACCTCGAATAGCCAAAGCAATCTTGAGAAAGAAGGATGGAACTGGAGGAATCAACTTGCCTGACTTCAGGCTCTACTACAAAGCCACAGTCATCAAGACAGTATGCTACTGGCACAAAGACAGACATATAGATCAATGGAACAAAATAGAAAGCCCAGAGATAAATCCACACATATGGACACCTTATCTTTGACAAAGGAGGCAAGAATATACAATGGAGTAAAGACAATCTCTTTAACAAGTGGTGCTGGGAAAACTGGTCAACCACTTGTAAAAGAATGAAACTAGATCACTTTCTAACACCGCACACAAAAATAAACTCAAAATGGATTAAAGATCTAAATGTAAGATCAGAAACTATAAAACTCCTAGAGGAGAACATAGGCAAAACACTCTCAGACATAAATCACAGCAGGATCCTCTATGATCCACCTCCCAGAATGCTGGAAATAAAAGCAAAAATAAACAAATGGGATCTAATTAAAATTAAAAGCTTCTGCACAACAAAGGAAAATATAAGCAAGGTGAAAAGACAGCCTTCTGAATGGGAGAAAACAATAGCAAATGAAGCAACTGACAAACAACTAATCTCAAAAATATACAAGCAGCTTCTGCAGCTCAACTCCAGAAAAAATAAACGACCCAATCAAAAAATGGGCCAAAGAACTAAATAGACATTTCTCCAAAGAAGACATACGGATTTCTAACAAACACATGAAAAGATGCTCAACATCACTCATTATTAGAGAAATGCAAATCAAAACCACAATGAGGTACCACTTCACACCAGTCAGAATGGCTGCGATCCAAAAATCTGCAAGCAATAAATGCTGGAGAGGGTGTGGAGAAAACGGAACCCTCCTACACTGTTGGTGGGAATGCAAACTAGTACAGCCACTATGGAGAACAGTGTGGAGATTCCTTAAAAATTGCAAATAGAACTACCTTATGACCCAGCAATCCCACTTCTGGGCATACACACCGAGGAAACCAGAATTGAAAGAGACACATGTATGCCAATGTTCATCGCAGCACTGTTTATAATAGCCAGGACATGGAAACAACCTAGATGTCCATCAGCAGATGAATGGATAAGAAAGCTGTGGTACATATACACAATGGAATATTACTCAGCCGTTAAAAGAATTCATTTGAATCAGTTCTGATGAGATGGATGAAACTGGAGCCGATTATACAGAGTGAAGTAAGCCAGAAAGAAAAACACCAATACAGTATACTAACACATATATATGGAATTTAGGAAGATGGCAATGACGACCCTGTATGCAAGACAGGGAAAGAGACACAGATGTGTATAACGGACTTTTGGACTCAGGGGGAGAGGGAGAGGGTGGGATGATTTGGGAGAATGACATTCTAACATGTATACTATCATGTGAATTGAATCGCCAGTCTATGTCTGACGCAGGATGCAGCATGCTTGGGGCTGGTGCATGGGGATGACCCAGAAAGATGTTATGGGGAGGGAGGTGGGAGGGGGTTCATGTTTGGGAATGCATGTAAGAATTAAAGATTTTAAAATTTAAAAATAAAAAACTAAAAAAAAATAAATAAGTAAAAAATTTAAAAAAAAAATCAGCTATCAGGAGATTTGTGCTTCTCTCTGGAGGTGCTGGTAATGAATCTACTCACAGGTTCATTCAGGACATTAGCACTATTTAGTTCTATTACAGGCCTTGGATTGAAATTTTCCTTTGTCTATTCATCATTGGTTAGGGTCATTCACAGCTTCCAGGGGCAAACTGTATGTAGTAATTCATGACCCTTTTACTCAAGCTTTAATGACAGTAATGTCTAGTCAACTTCTTATGCTTTGACTCTCTCTGATCTCTTCTTCTACCTTATGTCTTTCCTTATTTTCTTTTTTCTTCTCTTTATCTTTGATGGTTTTGCATATCTCTTCTGTTTTTAGCGCTCATGCGCTTGCTCTGACCTCACCTGGATAATCCAGCATAATCTCTCCTTTTTAAGAACAGCTGGCTTAATAAATATATCTGCAATTCACAGAAGAACCTGTTAATAAACTGCTTAACTGAATAATCTTAGGGATAGAAACTTTGTGAAAGGACAAAGTAATTTAAGAATCATTACTACCACAAGTAACAAGTCTTTTATTATTTACATTAAAATATCAGTGAACAAGGTAGCAAGCCATTCTGACTATGACACAAAGATAATTGATAGGCTGATTATGTCAAGTTTCATAAGATTTGTGCAAGTGATCTCAATAAATAGTGGTGGTTGAAACTAAATATATTTTGAATTGTAATTACAACATGGGGCCTTAATGAATAATTGCACTTTTGAGAGTTCAGCTTTATTTGCTATCTTGAAGTGACTGGGGAATTTGAATAGAATCAAAATTTGCATTTTTAATTTTACAAATATAATCTCTCATATTGTGACTATATTTCTATAAGTAAAATATTATTGTGGTTTAATATTATAAAATAAAAAAATATACAAGGAAATTTTGTAAAGCTATTATTTAACTTGTTCAAACACCCTGAATATTTAATTACTACTGTTAACTTAATGGGTTTTCCTGGTGGCTCAGACAATAAAGAATCTGCCTATAATACAGGATACTTTGGTTTGATTCCTGGGTCAGGAAGATGCCCTGGAGAAGGGAATGGCTACCCACTCCAGTGTTCTTGCCTGGAGAATTCCATGGACAGAGGAGCCTGGCGGGCTACATACAGTCCATGGGGGTCACAGAGTAGACATGGCTGAGTGGCAATGCTTCCACACACTTCACCAACTTAATACAAAATCCATTATCCATCTTATATTTCAAAATAAATCTGATTATGTGATGAATCAATTGACTTCTCCAAATCAAACTGTTCAGTCAATGAAGGGAGAAGATGTTTATTTGTATTGATGTCCCCTTCTAATTATTCCATCTTAAAGTCTACATTAAAACAGTTACATTTTTACATACAGTCATTAACTGAGCCCTTGTGTACTATGAGAGTACTTCTGCTATCAAAACTTTATGATACAAGAGATACTTTTCAAAAATATAATATAAATAAAAATTTTACTCTTTTTCATTCTCCTTTGCCTGGAAGAGAAAGTTCTGATGTCCAAATGACTTTAAAATCTTCAGAGACCTTAACACATATTTAGTTCAGTTCAGTTGCTCAGTCATGTCTGCCTCTTTCTGACCCCACAGACTGCAGCAAGCCAGGCCTCCCTGTCCAAAACCAACTCCTGGACTTTACTCAAACTCATGTCCATTGGATCAGTGATGCCATCCAACCATCTCATCCTCTGTCGTCCCCTTCTCCTCCTGCCTTCAATCTTTCCCAGCATCAAGGTCTTTTCAAATGAGTCAGGTGGCCAAAGTATTGTAATTTCACCTTCAACATCAGTCCTTCCAATGAATATTTAGGACTGATTTCCTTTAGGATGGACTCATTGGATCTCCTTGGAGTCCAAAGGACTCTCAAGAATCTTCTCCAACACCACAGTTCAAAAGGATCAATTCTTTGGTGCTCAGCTTTCTTTATGGTACACCTCTCACATCCATACATGATTACTGGAAAAAAACCATAGCCTTGACTAGACAGACCTTTGATGGCAAAATAATGTCTGTTTTTAATATTCTGTCTAGTTCGGTCATAACTTTTCTTTCAAGGAGTAAGTGTCTTTTAATTTCATGGCTGCAGTCTCCATTTGCCGTGATTTTGGAGCCAAAAAAATAAAGTCTATCACTGTTTCCACCTTTTCCCCATCTATTTGCCATGAAATGATGGGACCAGATGCCATGATATTAATTTTCTGATTGCTGAGCTTTAAGCCAACATTTTTACTGTCCTCTTTCACTTTCATAAGTGGCTCTTTAGTTTTTCTTTGCTTTCTGCCATAATAATGGTGTCTTCTTCATATCTGAGTTTATTGATATTTCTCCTGGCAATTTTGATTCCAGCTTGTGCTACATCCAGCTCAGCATTTCACATGATGTACTCTGCATATAAGTTAAATAAGCAGGGTGACAATATACAAAGTTGATGTACTCCTTTCCCAATTTGGAACCAGTCTTTTGTTCCATTTCCAGTTCTAACTGTTGCTTCCTGACCTGCATACAGATTTCTCAAGAGGAAGGTCAGCTGTCTTTAAGAATTTGCCACAGTTTGTGGTGATCCACGAAGTCTTCCCTTGTGGCTCAGCTGGTAAAGAAGCCACTTGCAGTGCAGGAGACCTGGGTTCAATCCCTAGAGAAGGGAAAGTCTACCCACTCCAGTATTCTGGCCTAGAGAATACCATGAACTGTATAATACAGTCCATGGGATCACAAAGAGTCAGACATGCCTGAGAGAATTTCACTTCACTTTCACACAGTCACACATATCAGGACATTTTATACATCAAAGATATATTAAAAATATCAATTTTACTGTACAAAGAAGAAAAGAAAAATTATCATGAAAGTCTCATTGATTTTAAAAATGAATGAAATATTCTAGAATACATTCTTCGGTAGTCATTTAAAAATAATTCAACTTACTTATAAGCTACAAAGTACTGGAGGATTTCTATTTTGCCTACAAAATATTTTAAAATAATTCAGTAATAACCACAAAAGTTTAAAATCGCTATTCTTACTTCTCTAATTTATGGATAGTACTCTCTGTATCCCTAATGATCAGTGATATTTACAGTTTTGGCCTTGAAATTACAACACTGAAAATTTCGGCAGGAACACAAAGGTGAAAATATATATATTTTTTAATTTGTTAAAGCACCGTAAGGCCAAAAGAGTGTGAATGATGGTTATTCAAAAGTGAGAGTGTTTGCAACATTTGGCTTAGAGTGATGGTTCTCAATGAGTGGTCTCCAGTATTTACACAGTATTGCATGGAAAGCTGATACACATGTAATTTATCATGCCTTAATCTACTGACTTGTATGTACTGAAAAAAAAAAAAAAACTTCTAGAAGGAATCACAATCACTTGTATTTAGAAGCCCTCCAGATAACCTTTTCTTTTTTTCCCTTTTTTTTGGGGGGGAGGGTGTTAGTTCTAAAACATCTTGTAGGTCTTCATAGAACAGTTCAACTTCAGCTTCTTCAACATTACTGGTTGGGGCATAGACTTGGATAACTGTGATATTGAATGGTTTGCCTTGGAGATGAACAGAGATCATTCTGTCATTTTTGAGATTGCGTCCAAGTACTGCATTTCGGACTTTTTTGTTGACCATGATGGCTACTCAATTTCTTCTGAGGGATTCCTGCCTGCAGTAGTAGACATAATGGTCATCTGAGTTAAATTCACCCATTCCAGTCCATTTTAGTTCACTGATTCTCAGAACGTTGGCGTTCACTCTTGCCATCTCTTGTTTGACCACTTCCAATTTGCCTGGTTTCATGGACCTGACATTCCAGGTTCCTATGCAATATTGCTCTTTACAGCATCAGACCTTGCCTCTATCACCAGTCACATCCACAACAGGGTATTGTTTTTGCTTTGGCTCCATCCCTTCATTCTCTCTGGAGTTATTTCTCCACTGATCTCCAGTAGCATATTGGGCACCTACTGACCTGGGGAATTCCTCTTTCAGTATCCTATCATTTTGCCTTTTCATACTGTTCATGGGGTCCTCAAGGCAAAAATACAGAAGTGGTTTGCCATTCCCTTCTCCAGTGGACCACATTCTATCAGACCTCTCCACCATGACCCACCCATCTTGGGTTCCCCACGGACATGGCTTGGTTTCATTGAGTTAGACAAGGCTGTGGTCCTAGTGTGATTAGATTGACTGGTTTTCTGTGAGTATGGTTTCAGTGTGTCTGCCTTCTGGTGCCCTCTTGTAACAGCTACCATCTTACTTGGGTTTCTCTTACCTTGGATGAGGGGTATCTCCTTCCGTCACCCTTCCTGACCTTCAAGGTGGGATAGCTCCTCTAGGCCCTCCTAGGCCATGGCAGCCACCGCTCCTCAGGTTGCTCATCCCGGCTGCTGCCCCTGGCCTCAGGCATGGGGTGGTTCCTCAGGGCCACCGACCCTGGCCTCAGGTGCGAGGTGGCTTCTCCCAGCCACCCCTGACCTCAGACGCAGGGTAGCTCCTCTCTGCTACTGCCCCTTGCCTCAGATGCAGGGTAGCCCCTCTCGCCACCCCTGACCTCAGACGTGGGGTATCTCCTCCTGACCACCACTGACCTCAGACGTGGGGTAGCTCCTCTTGGCCCCCTTGCCTGGCCTGTGACTTGGGTAGCTCCTCTCAGCCGTTATTGCACTGGCACTCACGGACACTGCCCCTGACCTTGGATGTAGGATAACTCCTCTTGGTCGCGCTTAGTGCTCCAGGTCACAGCCGCCCACGCTTAGTGCTCCGGGTTGCAGCCTGGAATGCAAAAGTAGGAAGTCAAGAAACACCTGGAGTAACAGCCAAATTTGACCTTGGAATGCAGAATGAAGCAGGGAAAAGACTAACAGAGTTTTGCCAAGAAAATGCACTGGTCATAGCAAACACCCTCTTCCGACAACACAAGAGAAGACTTTACACATGGACTTCACCAGATAGTCAACACCAAAATCAGATTGATTATATTCTTGCAGCCAAAGATGGAGAACAGTCAAACAAAAACAAGACCAGGAGCTGACTGTGGCTCAGATCATGAACTCCTTGTTACCAAATTCAGACTCAAATTGAAGAAAGTAGGGAAAACTGCTAGACCATTCAGGTATGACCTAAATCAAATCCCTTATGATTATACAGTGGAAGTGAGAAATAGATGTAAGGGCCTAGATCTGATTGATAGAGTGCCTGATGAACTATGGATAGAGGTTCATGACATTGTACAGGAGACAGGGATCAACACCATCCCATGGAAAAGAAATGCAAAAAAGCAAAATGGCTGCCTTGGGAGGCCTTACAAATAGCTGTGAAAAGAAGAGAGGTGAAAAGCAAAGGAGAAAAGGAAAGATATAAGCATTTGAATGCACAGTTGCAGAGAATAATAAGAAGAGATAAGAAAGCCTTCTTCAGCAATCAATGCAAAGAAATAGAGGAAAACAACAGAATGGGAAAGACTAGAGATCTCTTCGAGAAAATTAGAGATACCAAGGGAACATTTCATGCAAAGATGGGCTCGATAAAGGACAGAAATGGTATGGACCTAACAGAAGCAGTAGATATTAATAAGAGGTGGAAAGAATACACAGAAGAATTGTACAAAAAGATCTTCACAACCCAGATAATCACGATGGTGTGATCACTCATCTAGAGGCAGACACCTTGGAATGTGAAGTCAAGTGGGCCTTGGAAAGCATCGATATGAACAAAGCTAGTGGAGGTGATGGAATTCCAGCTGAGCTATTTCAAATCCTGAAAGATGGTGCTGTGAAAGTGCTGCACTCAATATGCCAGCAAATTTGGAAAACTCAGCAGTGGCCATAGGACTGGAAAAGGTCAAGTTTCATTCCAATTCTAAAGAAAGGCAATGCCAAAAAATGCTCAAATTACCACACAATTTTATTCATTTCACATGCTAGTAAAGTAATGCTCAAAATTCTCCAAGCCAGGCTTCAGCAATACGTGAACTGTGAATATCCTGATGTTCAAGCTGGTTTTAGAAAAGGCAGAGGAACCAGAGATCAAATTGCCAAATTCCGCTGGATCATGGAAAAAGTAGGAGAGTTCCGGAAAAACATCTATTTCTGCTTTATTGACTTTGCCAAAGCCTTTAACTGTGTGGATCACAATAAACTGTGGAAAATTCTGAAAGTGATGGGAATGCCAGACCACCTTACCTGCCTCTTGAGAAGTCTGTATGTAGGTCAGGAAGCAACAGTTAGAACTGGACATGGAACAACAGACTGGATCCAAATAGGAAAAGGAGTATGTCAAGGCTGTCTATTGACACCCTGCTTATTTAACTTATATGCAGAGTACATCATGAGAAATGCTGGACTGGAAGAAACACAAGCTGGAATCAAGATTGCCAGGTTAAATATCAATAACCTCAGCTATGCAGATGACACCACCCTTATGGCAGAAAGTGAAGAGGAACTCAAAAGCCTCTTGATGAAAGTGAAAGTGGAGAGTGAAAAAGTTGGCTTAAAGCTCAACATTCAGAAAACGAAGATCATGGCATCCGGTCCCATCATTTCATGGGAAATAGATGGGGAAACAGTGGAAACAGTTTCAGACTTTTTTGTTGTTGTTGTTGTTCTCCAAAATCATTGCAGATGGTGACTGCAGCCATGAAATTAAAAGACGCTTACTCCTTGGAAGAAAAGTTATGACCAACCTAGATAGCATATTCAAAAGCAGAGACATTACTTTGCTGACTAAGGTCTGTCTAGTCAAGGCTACGGTTTTTCCTGTGGTCATGTATGAATGTGAGAGTTGGACTGTGAAGAAAGCTGAGCACCGAAGAATTGATGCTTTTGAAGTGTGGTGTTGGAGAAGACTCTTGAGAGTCCCTTGGACTGCAAGGAGATCCAACCAGTCCATTCTGAAGGAGATCAGCCCTGGGATTTCTTTGGAAGGAATGATGCTAAAGCTGAAACTCCAGTACTTTGGGCACCTCATGCGAAGAGGTGACTCATTGGAAAAGACTGTGATGCTGGGAGAGATTGGGGGCAGGAGGAGAAGGGAATGACTGAGCATTGGATGGCTGGATGGTAATACTGACTCGATGGACATGAGTCTGAGTGAATTCCGTGAGTTGTTGATGGACAGGGAGGCCTTGCATGCTGTGATTCATGGGGTTGCAAAGAGTCAGATGCGACTGAGCTACTGAACTGAACTGAACTAGATAATTCTTTGATAGCTGAAGTTTAAAAGAACCACTGGTCTGATGGACAGGGAGAAAATAAAAATTTTAGAAATCTGTGACTGCAATTGGAAAAAAATGAATTTTACAATTAAGGTCTAGAGAATTTTAAGTTACAGGATTTGAAATGAAGATTTTTGAAGATGGGTTTGATAAATGAATTTTTTTGGGGGGAAATGTTGAAACAGATAAAGCACACAAACACTTATGTTGATCCTCTTTTCAGTTATAAAAAGAAATATGTAATGCAGTCTGTACAAAAGACAACCTTCATTTTAAGAATAATCTATTTGGGAATATAGAATTTACTTCATTTATATAATAATGACTGAAATGCAAATACTGGCTAATAGAATTTTGATAAAATAATGAACACAACTTTAGCTGTGATTTAGAATTTAAAATGCACGAGCTTATTATCCACATATCCTTGTGCTATTGTATGCTAAAGTAATTAAGAAAAGATAATTGTAAATGTATATAAGATTACTCCACTATGTAGAAAGTATACAGTGAATTTGTTTTTCTTTCAGTTCTTCTTCTTTTTTTTTTTAATTTTTATTGGAGTGAAATTGCTTTACAGTGTTGTGTTAGTTTCTGCTGTACAGCATAGTGAATCAACTATATATATATATATATATGTCTTCCCTCTTTTTGGATTACCTTTCCACTTACATCACCACAGAGCATTGAGTAGAGGTTCCCCATGCTAGACAGTAGGTTTTCATTTGTTATCTTTTTTTTTTTTTTTTTTACATAGTGGTGCATTTATATCAATCTCAATCTCCCAATTTATGCCATTCTCCTTTCTATATTTGGTGTCCATACATTTGTTCTCTACATCTGTGTCTCTATTTTTGCTTTGAAATTTCATAAGAGCATTTTTTTCCTAGATTCCACATATATGAATTAATATACAATATTTATTTTTGTCTCTTACTCCACCCTGTATGACAGTCTCTAGATCCATCCACATCTCTGCAAATGAAACAATTTTGTTTGTTTATGTAGCTGAGCAATATTCCATTGACCCACAGTTCTTAAAGCTTTATTATAAGAAAAAAATTCCTAGAGAAAAAAATGGCAATCCACTTCAATATTCTTACCTGGAGAATCCCATGGACAGAGCAGCCTGGCAGGCTATAGTCTACAGAGTTGCAAAGAGTCAGACACGACTAAAGTGACTTAGCATGTATCTAGGAAAAGATGTCTCTCCTTGCATTCTGTAGAAGAGTGGCAACCATGTATACAGAGATTTACAGAAGGAATCTCATTTTTTTTCTAATGTGGGTTATTTTACTTCACCAAGTAATGTTATATATCTGTAAAAAATGTATAAATGATTGTTTTTATCACTTTATATTCTTGTAAATCATTTTCTCTTTTAATCTTGTTGGGTTTTTTTAGATATTTTAGTTCTGGGCTATATATGAATCAAAATGGAAATTTGTAAATAATTTCAAGAATTATGAAAAATTCTATATAATGTAAGTGTATTGCCAAATAATCACAATTATTAATTTAGTATCGAAAAATATTAAATATTTTGAGTTGTTGGTTAGAAACTGTTACTGTTATGTTGATAACTTGATTTTTTATGAAATGCAGAATACACAGGTTAACTGGTTTTATCATAACCTGAACAGGTTAGTATTCAAACAAAATCAAACAAATTTAAGGGATTGTATAAAACATTCAAAGCAGAAGTTCCTCCAGGAATATTTTTAAAAGTGATTTTTCTGGAACATTTTCAGAATAATGAGATAATATTCAATTATGTTGTACTTTAATATTTTATTTGGTGCCGAATTTAAAAGATATACACATAAATTATATGGTTAGCAATTTCTTAGCATGTTATTGTCACAAGGTTTCAGTGCTAGCATTTGCTTTTTTATTTTTTAATATAAATTTATTTATTTTAATTGTAGGTTAATTACTTTACAATATTGTATTGGATTTGCCATACATCAACATGAATCCACCACAGGTATACACATGTACCCTATCCTGAATCCCCCTCCCTTTTCCCTCCCTGTACCATCCCTCTGGGTCTCAGTGCACCAGCCCCAAACATCAGTATCATGCATTGAACCTGGACTGGTGATTCATTTCATATATGATATTATACATGTTTCAATGCCATTCTCCCAAATCATCCCACCCTCGCCCTCTCCCACAGAGTCCAAAAGACTGTTCTATACATCTGTTGTTGTTGTTGTTGTTGTTGTTGTTGTTGTTTGCTGTCTTGCATACAGGTTTATCATTACCATCTTTCTAAATTCTATATATATATGCTTTAGTATACTGTACTGGTGACATTTCATGCCAGTCAGAATGGCTGCGATCCAAAATTCTATGAGCAATAAATGCTGGAGAGGGTGTGGAGAAAAGGGAACCCTCTTACACTGTTGGTGGGAATGTAAACTAGTACAGCCACTATGGAGAACAGTGTGAAGAGTCCTTAAAAAACTGGAAATAGAACTGCTTTATGACCCAGCAATCCCACTGCTGGACATACACACGGAGGAAACAATAATTGAAAGAGACACATGTACCCCAATGTTCATCGCAGCACTGTTTATAATAGCCAGGACATGGAAGCAACTTAGATGTCCATCAGCAGATGAATGGATAAGAAAGCTGTGGTACATATACACAATGGAGTATTACACAGCCATTAAAAAGAATACATTTGAATCAGTTCTAATGAGGTGGATGAAACTGAAGCTGATTATACAGAGTGAAGTAAGCCAGAAAGAAAACCACCAATACAGTATACTAACACATTTGTTTTTTTTTTTTTTAATTATAATAAGCCTGGCATAAACAAGCTGGTAAAAAAATAAATAAATAAATTTTGGTGGAATGAATTTGTAAATGGTAACAGCTGTGCTGAGTAAAGCAGAATGAACTCAAAGGACACTGCTTAAAAAGTGTCTTCCATTTTTTTCAAATATAAACGTCATTAAATTATGGAATATAAAACATGCAAAAAGGCACTAATATCAATCATCAAGTTTTAACTAGTAATTTAGGTAGAGCATAAATAAATGGTCTTTTCCATAAGGGCATAATAACAGCTAATATCTACTGAGCAATTTCTGCATAGGTGCCAGAAATTGTTTTAAATATTTCCCATTGGTTAGTTCATTTAACTTTCACAATAATCTTATGAGGCAAGCCCAACTAATATCCCAGTTTTACTGATAAAGAACCAAGGAGGCAGACAAGCTAGGCAATGTGCTTGAAGTCACACAGCTAAGGAGTGGGGAAATAATTTGAAACTGAGAAGTATTTTGCCAGCCTTAATAATCCTAACCATTATATTCATGCATATATATATTGGACTTACCTTAAAGTAAATACTACCATAATCACTGATACTCAAGGATAATATATACAAAAGCTATATCAACTATAGGAACAGCTGACTTATTTTCAAAAACAAATTTTTTTCAAAATTTTTCTGACTTATTTTCAAAAACAAAGACTGTAGGGAGATCAACCAAGATTGATCAAGTAGAGCTGTGGAAATTACTTCCCCTCACAAATACATTATATATATACACACACACACACACACACACACATATATACACATATATATGTATGTATGTATGTGTGTATATATATATATATATATACATGTAAAACAATCCTCACTGGAAACTTAATTGGAAACTGGCCAAAAGACTCTTATACAACCAGGACTGCAAGAAAGATCCACATGGAATCAAGTAGGAAAGAAAGAGATGTTATTGTGTTGGGCATTGTACTCCTGGATGGGGACCCAGGGGAATAGGGATATTACACAGATGGAAACACTCTCTGGGGAGTGAATATTTTGAACCATATATGGGGTACTTGAGCCTTGGGGTCCCTCACAGGGAATACAAATCCCCTTGACTAGTTGAAGGCTACTGGACCCAGAAGGAGGGTTCTGGGAAGCCTGGATCCCACTCATGAGGAGCACATGGATACTGGCTTGCTCTCAAGGCAGGGTCAAGAGGGCAGATTGATGACTGCTTGTGTGGTTACCTGGTTTTCCACGACCACTCTAGTGCATACTCCAGGTTGAGTCAAGTGAGAACTCCAGCCCCGTTTACTTCACGCTGATGTTCCACACTGGAGCAAGGGCTACCACCACTAGAAAGGGAGTTTGGTTATGGGATGTAGAGGCAACCTGAGTCCAAGATGGTGTCTATGCAAGGCAGGGACAACCATTACAGGAGCTTATCCAAATAGCTCATCAAAAGAAGTTTTAATATCTTATTGAGATTAGATTGCAACAGCCCATGTGCCCCCATGCACACTGAAAGTCCATGTGAAGCCCATGTGCCATGTGGATCCTGTACACAACTGGCTGAGAGGTGTAATCAACTATGGGGAACAAAGGAGACTCAGACAGAAAACGGCTTTTGAAGAGGGCAGGCAAAGTCCAAATCTCTATCTGAAGAAGGCCCACCACAGCGTGCACCCCAACAGAAGCCAAAGTCCCACACAAACACCTCTTGCTCCAGTACTGCTCCCCTCTGGGGCAAAAGCGCCAGTAGTGAGACAGGGGAGAGTTCACACTTGAAAGAGGAGGGACTGCTCAGACTGTCCCTCAGGGTTCTTGCTCCAGAAACTTTGTACCTAATACCACTCCCCAAAGGGCAGTGATAACTAGTGAGCAAAGAGAAAACTCTACCTCACATCTGGCCCCATTCTTTGCCCTTCCATTTATGACTGCAACACTTTTCAAGACAAGAGTTGCCAGCAAACTCTGAATAAATGACTTGCATTCACATTAAATCCAGTTCTACCATCAAAGTCACTGGACACATTCAGACTGTATATGGAAGCTCCCCCATAAGGATACCCCTTCAAGACTGCAATATATAAGTATTTCACCTCAATTCATAGAGACAGATAAAATTAAGCAAAGTGAGAAGGCAGAGAAATTACTTTCAATTGAAAGACTGAGAATAAAGAATGAAACATATATAAATGATTTACCAAATAATTAAAAGCATTAGTAATTAGAATCTTAACTGAAATAAAGAATAGATGAACACAGTTGAAATTTTAATAAGAAACTATAAAATATTTTAAAAGATAAAAATCAGAACAGAAGAATACAATAACAAAAATTAAAACAATGCTAGAAGTAATTAATAGAAGACTGAGTGATATAGAGCACATAAGTAATCTAGAAGATGGGGTAATGGAAATATCCCAATCAGAACAGCAAAAAGAAAACCAATTAAATATTATAATAGTTTAAGAGAACTCTGGATAACATCAGTTGAATCAGCATTCGTATTTTAGGAGTCCTAGAAAGAGGAGAGAGAGAGAGGAGAATTGAAAATGTATTTGATAATATTATAGATGAAAACTTTCCAAACTTGAAGAAGAAACAGACATTCAGGTACAGGAAACACAGAGGGACTCAAACAAGGTGAACTAAAACAGATCCACACTAAGAAATATTATAATTAAAAAGGCATAGTTTAAATATAGAGAATTCTAAAGATACTGAATGAAAAATAGTATTATATCCAAGGGGGCTCCCATAAGGCTATTGGCTGATTTTGCAAAGATCTTTGAAAAATCATAAGAAACTTTGCAGGACAGAAAAATTGGCATGATATATCCAAAGTGCTGAAAGGGGAAAACATGCACCATAGAACATCCTACCAGGTGAATTATTATCTAAAGTTGAAGGAGAGAAGAGATGAAGAACTTTTAAGAGAATAAAAAACTAAAAGAGTTCATCAGTAGTAAACCAATCTTATAATAAATAAGGAGTTTTATCTAAGAGGAAGAGAAAGGTTATAAGAAGAATTAAGGATCTATAGAAAAGGAAAAAAATTCAATAGTTAAGATTGCCTATTTAAATAAACTGCTATGAATAATAAAAGACAAAAAAATTGTACAAACAACTTGAACTACAATAAGCAGTGAATGAATACATATGAATTGTAAAACAAGAAATAAAAACACAAAATGAGAGAGAGGACAGTAAAAAAAATGTCTATTTTTCAGAATATGTTTGATGTAAATGACTACCATTTTAAAACAAGTAAAAGTAGTAATAAGTCAATATATGCAAATTCCATGGTATCCAGAAATCAAAATTCTACATTAGATACACAGAAACTAGAGAGAAAGAAACACAAATATACTACCAAAAAAAAATCATCAAACCACAAAAAAAAATCGCAAAAGAAGAAGAAAAAAAAAAGAGAAGAAAAGAACAGAGATGAAGTACATAAAAACCCAAGAAAACAAGTAATAAAATGGTAACAAATGCATAACAGTCAAATTTTTAGAAACATATAACCTGTCAAATCTGAATCAGAATGAAACAGATAAGCTGGACAGACCACTAGTAGTAAAAATGCATTTGTAATTAAAAATCCTCATCAAACAATTGTCCTTGATTTGACAGATTCACATGGAAACTGTACCAAAATGGTGAAGAAGATTTAATAAAAAATGAAGTGGATGGAACATATTCACTTTGTGAGGGAAACCTGAAACAAAAACAAACAAGCAAACAAACAACAACAAAAACAAAGACAATACAGAAAAGGCTAATACCTTTGATGAATATAGATGCAAAACACAACAAAATAGTAACAAGTCAAATCCAAGAATACATAAGAAGTATTATATATCATGATGAAAAGAATGAAAGAATGGTTCAATATTTACAAAACAATCAATCTAATACACTAAAATAGTGAAAGAATATATAAAAATCACATATAATCATCTCAATGTATACAGAAAAAACATTTTACACAGTTTAACTTATATTCATAAAAAACTTATACAGGTTCATTTAAAGGGAACATATTCTAAGATAATAAAAACCATTCATGATAAACTTACAGCTCACATAATGCTCATGCTCATTATGAATAGTAGAAAAGTAGAAAACTTTTCCTCTAAAATCAGGAACAAGAAAAAGATTAACTATCTTGTCAGTTCTATTTAACAAATATTAATGGTCCTTTCCACAGCAATCAAATAAGAAACATAAATAAATGGCATCCAAACTGGAAAGGAAGAAGTAAAAATATCCTCACCTACCGACAACATGATACTGCATATAGAATACCTTAAAGTTTCCACACACAAAAAAAAAGAATAAATAAATTCCATAATGATGCAGAATGCAAAATTGATATGCACAAGTCTGTTTCTTTTCTATACACTAATAAATGAAACTTCAGAAAATCAAAAACCAAAAAAAAATTATTTAAAGTCATATAAAAAGGGTTAAATATGAATAAACTTAACCAAGGAGATAAAATATCTATACTCTAAACTATAAAACAATGTTAAAGGAAATTGATGATAGAAATAAATGGAAGCATATCTCATGTTCCTTGATTGAAATAATTAGCATAGTTAGCATAGTTCATCCTATCCCGAAGCAATCTACTGATTTAGTACAATTCCTATCAAAATAGCCATGACATTTTTTTTAAAGAACAAATAATACTAACATTAATATGGAATGACAAAAGACCCAGAATTACCAAAACAATCATGAAGAAAAATATTAAAAAAAAAGAAAGCTGGAGGTATCACATTCCCTTGACTTCAGACTATACTACAGAGCTATTGTTACCAAAATAGTATAGCATTGGCCCCAAGAAACAGACATATAGGTCAACGAAATGGAATAGAGACCTCATATATAATCCCATCACCTATAATCAATCTCCAACGAAAGGAACAAGGGTATATGATGGAAAAAGACAGACTCTTCTATCAATGCTTCCTACACACACACACACCCCATGCACCTATAGTCAATATCCAACAAAGGAAGCAAGAATATACAATGCAGAAAAGACAGATTCTTCTATCTTCTGCTGAGAAAACTGGACAATCATATATAGAATAATGAGATTAGAACATTTCCCCACATCTTACACTAAAATAAACTCAAAATGGATTAAATAGCTAAATATAGAACCTTTGAAATTTAAACTTCTAGAAGAGACCATAAGCAAAACACTTTGACATAATCATAGAAATATTATTTGGATCTGGTCTACTGAGGCAAAGGAAATAAAAGTAAAAACAGATACGACCTAATTAAAACTAAAAGTTTTTGAACAGCAAGGAAGGGTTTCCCTCGTGGCTCAGATGTTAAAGAATCCACTGTAATGCAGGAGACTTGTATTTGATCCCTGGGTTGGGAAGATCCCTTGGACAAGGAAATAGCTACCCAATCCAGTATTCTGGCCTGGAAAATTCCATAAAAAGAGGAGTCTGGAGAGCCACAGTCCATGAGGTCACAAAGAATTAAATATGGCTGAGTGACTAAACAGCACACAGCAAAGGAAACCACTGACAAAATGCAAAGACAATATACTGGACAGGAGAGAGTACGTACAAATGTATTAATATGGCATTTAATACTGTATCAAATAAAAATATATTTAACACTGACAAAGCATTAAAATGTAAAATATATATGAACAGCTTATACAACTCAATAATAATTTTAAAAAAAATGCCAGAAGATCTAGGCATCCATTTTTTCAAAGACATACAGAAGGGTAACAGGAAGATGAAAAGATGGTCAACATCATTAATTATTAGAGAAAAAAATAAATCAAGATTACAATGGCAAGGATGTAGAGAAAATGGAATCCTTGTGCCATTTTGATGAGAATGTAATTTGGTGCAGTCACTATGGAAAACAGTATGGCGTTTCTCAAAAACTAGGACAACCATCTGATTCAGTAATTATTCCTAGAATTTTGATATAGATATAAAAAAACAAAAACAATCATTAAAAAGTAAACAATGCATCCCAATGTTCATAGCAACATCATTTACAATAGCCAGAATTTGCAAGCAACCTAAGTGTTCATCAACAGATGAATGGCCAGAAGATGCTATATATATATATATATATATATATATATATATATATATATATCACATAAATTGAAATATTAGCCATAAAAATTAATAAAATTCTGTCATTTGCAACAATGTGGATATACCTAGAGAATATTATGTTTAGTGGAATTAGTCGAAGGTAAATATTTTGTTATATATGATTTTAAAAAAATAAACAAATGTATACAACAGTACAGAAACAGATTCACAAATACAGAAAACAAACTCCTGGATAACAGTGGAGTGAAGAGACTAGGGAAAGAGAGGAAGATTGGAATATGTATATGTATACAATAGATGAATAACAAGGATATATTGTATAGCACAAGAACACATAGCCATTATTTTGTAACAAACTTTAATGATGTATAATCTATAAAAACATTGACTCACTATGCTACAACCTGAAATTTATGTAATATTGTCAATCAACTATACTTCATTAAAAAGACTATAAATTTTGTGCCTTATAAAGTGGGAAGATCACAAAAGAGAATATAAATATTTTTCATATTTACTCCTTTTGCAAGAAGACAGGTGCCAAATGGCATTGGTGACTATTTTCTCCTTTTGTTTAAAAATATGGAAATAATGAAAGTTAAATATCAAAAGGGATATTTTTGTCAGCAATATAAAAAAATATAGGGCCCTAATTTATTTTTTTTTCTTTTGACTTGGTAGGTAAACATACAGCTTTTATTTTTAAATGATATAACACAAATAGAAATCTGTAGAGGTGGTCTCAATTTAAACCAAAAATATATAGTCAGATGAATATTAACAGAATAAAATTCAGAACAGTACATTTAAGAAAAGGATAAGGAAAAATTTCTCCAACAGTTAATGAAAAAATTAAACAAAACTTTTTACTTTCTGTGTGTGGAAATCACAAATGTCACTCACTAGAAGAAAAGCACATTTAAGAAAATATTTTGAAAATAATTTTTAATGAAATGATATGCTGCTTTGTTTAAAAACAAATTTTGTCTACCTCTCAAGATTAGCATTAAGTAAGCAAACAAAGACACAGAGACCATAACTATGTTGTACCAAAAAAAAAAAAAATAAAATAAAATAAAAATTGGTATTCAGCATTAAGTTTTGGATGAATGAAAGTTTGTTTTATTTTTCCCCAGAAATGCTGTTTTTTGACATGTTTGCTCCAAATACATGTTAATAACATTTTAATAAAGGGTGTTTCAATTTTTTTCTTGAATCAATTATTTTCTTTAGCATTTTTCAAGTCACTTAAACACCCCAAGCAGGATTAGTCAAGTTAATGACCTTTCTGCCATTAAACATTTCAGGAAAGATAAGCAAATTTCATTTAAATATTACTATGTAAAAATATTTATATTTAAAGAAAATAAAAATATTGAATACAGTTATTCTGATCTAAAGGATAATGTAAGAAATGAAATAGCTTTATTTTACTTAGCTGCATTTTGTTGCTAGTAAACATTTATATATATCTATATGTTCTATTAAAAACAGAATAAGAAGGACGTGGAACACGTGATTTTATTCACTTAACAAATGATCCATGCCAGCCAATTGAAATATTTTATTCAAACTTTTTTCAAGCTCTTACTTTGGAAGCTAATTTGCTGTTAAAATGAAGAATTGATGCTTATCAGTACAGTTAAAATTTTCTGCCTCTCAAGACAATTAGGGAAAATAACTGAAGGATATAAAGAGTTTAAACTGGTTCTTGTTTCCACTGGAGCTTTAATATTTACATGCTTTTATTGATCTGAGGCTTATTTAATAAATTCTAGTAACCTAGGATTGTACAACCTGGTAATTTATGCATATAATCTTTAAATAGTGTGAGAGTCCATGGACCTTTTTTCTAGAGTATATTATTAATAATATGGTTTGTTTTTATCTTTCATATATTTTAATTTTAAAAGTTAAATAAGTAATTTAATATCTATAGATTTATGCTGAAATGTATGATTAAGCAAATAAATATTCCCCAAAAATATTACAGAAAATGTAAATCAAAATTTTTGTAGCACATACTCTCATCTGCTACTCTAAGCATATTCTTCCTAATTTCAGTGATAGCCCCAATTTTGAGGGAGGAGATGTGTGCCTCCCGCTAATGGCCTTGCATCTTGGGTAGTGATTTGCCATTAATAAGTTAGAAATTTTTTGTAGTTTTGCTTAAGATTATTTTCCTGATAGAAGAAAAATTATATAATATATATAATGATATAAATGTGTGTATATATATATATATATATATATATTTAATATAAGGTAGACATAATGGCTGAATCTGAAGCAGCTTCCAGAAGGCAGGAAACATGAGGAAAAGAATAATAGATATGTTGGCTTCAATATTAAGTCACTCAATCTTTTTGCTTCCCTGGAATAGCACTTCACAATAATGTCCTATCATGTAATTTTTTCTTCCAGATCAATTCCCTTTTAATTTTTCAGCTTTGCTGTTCTTCAATCGCTCAGTCATGTTTGACTCTTTGTGACCCCATGGGCTGCAGCACGCCAGACTTCCTTGTCTTTTTCTATCTCTCAGAATTTCCTCAAACTCGTGTCCATTGAGACAAAGATACCATTCAACCATCTCATCATCTGTCGCCCCCTTCTCCTCCTGCCTTCAATTTTTCCCAGCCTCAGGGTCTTTTCCAATGAATCAGCTCTTTGCATTTCATAGCCAAAATATTAGAGCTTTAGCTTCAGTATCAGTTTTTCCAATAAATATCCAAGATTAATTTACTTTAGGATTGACTGGTTTGATCTTGGTGTCCAAGGGACTCTCAAATGTCTTCTTCAGCATCACAGTTGGATAGCATCAATTCTTTGGTGCTCAGCCCTCTTCATGGTCCAACTCTCACACCTACACGTGACTTCTGGAAAAATCATAGCTTTGACTACATGGACCATGAAGGCAAGGTGATGCCTCTGCTTTATAATATGCTGTCTAGGGTTTGTCATAGCTTTTCTTCTAAGGAGCAAGTGTCTTTTCATTTCATGCCTGTGGTTACCCTCTGCAGTAATTTTGGAGCCCAAGAAAATAAAGTTTGTCACTGCTGCCATCTTTTTCCCATCTATTTGCCATAATGTGATGGGACCACATGCCATGATCCTAGTTTTTTGAATGCTGAGTTTTAAGCCAGGGTTTCCACTCTCCTCTTTCATCTTCATCAAGAGGCTCATCAGTTTCTCTTTGCTTCCTTCCTTTAGGGTGATCTCATCTGCATATCTGACCTTGATGCTATTTCTCTTGCCCATCTCGATTCCAGCTTGAGCTTCATCCATTATTTCGCGTGATATACTCTGTGTGTAAGTTAAACAAGCAGGATGACAATGAACAGCCTTGATGAACCTCTATCCCAATTGTGAACCAACTGTTCCATGTATGGTTCAAACTGTTACTTCTTGATCTGCATACAGGTTTCTTAGGAGGCTAGGGTATAATTGACAAATAAATCATGACATTTAAGTGTACATCATGATGTTCTTATGTAAATACACATTGTAAAGGTATCCTTCTGTCTATCTAATTAACCTGGGGACGAAGAAATGGCAACCCAGTCCAATATTTTTGCCTGGAGAATATCATAAACAGAACCTGGCAGGCTACACATTCCATAGGGTCAGAAAGACTTGTACACAACTGAAGTGACTCAGCACATACTTAATTAGCTTATTCATAATACACATGTTTTTCTTGTTTGTGAACATTTTAATTTCTTAATACAGTCAACTATGGTTGCCATGTTATACTTTAAATCCTCAACCTGTTTTAGTTTATAGCCAAAAGTTTCTACACTTTGGCCAACATCTTCCTATTCCCCCTACCACCCACTCCATAGAAAATATTTTTCCACTATCTCTTTTAATAAGTTTTATTTTAGAGTCCACATATAAGTGATCCCATGCAGTAGCTATATTTCTCTGTATACTTATTTCATCTTATACAATGACCTAAAATCCACCCAAGTTATAGCAAGTGGCAGGAGTCCTTTTTTTTGTGTGTCATAACCAAATAATATTCAAATATATATGTTAGTATATATCAGTCTTAAATATATACGTTATTGAACTTAATCCATATATAGAATATTACTATATTCAATTGATATCATATCCATCATTTAGTCTTTGTTCATTTATCTATTGATGGACATTCATGTTTATTTCCATATGTTGGCTATTGTGATTAATGCTGCAATAAACGTAAGAGTGAAGATACACTTTGAAATACTGATTACATTTCATTTGGATATATATGCAAGTGGGATTACAGGATGCAAAGGTGGTTCTATTTAAATTTTTTTCCTAGAACTTTCATATTAAGTAAGAACTTCCTTATTTACATTCTCATTCATCAGTGCACAAGGGTTATCACCAAAACCTTACAAGACTTATATGTTGTCTTTTTCACTATAATCACCTTAAAATGTACAAGATTATATCTCATGTTGCTTTTAATTTGCATTTCTGTGGTGATAAGTGACGTTGGGCACCCTTTGGTATACTTAGTGGCCATTTGTACATCTTCTTTGGAAAAAAGGGTGATTCAGATACTCTTGTCTGTTTGTAAAATGGATTTGTGTTCCCTGTATATTTTAGATATCAGCTCCAGTTGCACATATTTTTTTCCCCCATTCTGCAGGTTGTCTTTTTATTTTGATAATGCTTTCCTTTGCTGTACAGAAGTTTTTTTCTTTCTTTCTTTTTTTTTTCCAGTTTGATGTTGTCCCACATGGTTATTTTTGCTTTTGCTCCTTGGCCTTTGGTGTCAAGACCAAAAAAAAAAAAAAGAAAGAAAGAAAGAAAAAAACCAAAAACAGCATTGTCAAGATTGATGTCAATGAGCTTACTTACTGTGTTTTATTCTAGGAGTTTTATACCTGAGATTTAGCATTAAAGAATTTTCTTCATTGTGAGTTGATTTTTGTAAGTGGTATGAAATAGTGGACCAGTTTATTGTCTGTGACTCTCCACTTTTCCAAACATCTATTAAAGAAACTATCATATCCTCATTGTATAGTGTAAGTTCCTTTGTAAAAATTAATTGATAATAAATACACACATTTATTTCTGTGCTTTTACTTTTGCTCCATTGATCTATGTGTTTGATTTTGTGTTAAATACCATGCTGTTTTGATTGACAGATATATAATATAGTTTGAGGTCAACAAGTGTGGTGCCTCAGATTTGTTCTTTTTTTCTCAGGATTACTTTGGCATTTTAGCGTCTTTTCTGGTTTCACACAGTTTCAGTTCTGTGTATTTTCATTTTGACATAGGCATTTTGATAGGGATTTCAGTGAATCTGTAGATTGCTTTGGGGAGTATGAATATTTTAATAATATTGTTTCTTCCAATTCATGGTCATGCAGTATATTTTTACTTATTTGTATTTTCTTCAGTTTCTTTTATCAATGTTTTATACTATTCAATATAGAGATCATTCATATCCTTGATTGTCTATTTTTAAGTATAAAATAAATCCATTCTTAACATATAAATTATTTTGATGCTATTGTAAATGGGACCATATTTTAAATTTTTTTTAATTTCTGATAGCTCACTATTAGTATATAAAATTCAACCGACATTTGTGTATTGGTTTTGTATACTGGGGTTTCCCCAGTAACTCAGGTGGTAAAGAATCTGCCTGCAATGCGGCAGACCTGGGCTCAATCACTGGGTTGGGAAGATACCCTGAAGAAGAGAATGGCTACCTACTCCAGTATTCTGACCTGGAGAATAACATGCACAGAGGAGCCAGGCAGGCTGCAGTTTATAGGGTTGCAAAGAGTGGGACATGACTGAGTGACTTTCACATTTCGCATACTGCAACTTCACTGAGTTTGTTGATTCTAAAAGTTTTTTAGCAGTTTATTTAGGGTTTTTCTATATAAAATATAACATTATCTGTAAATAGAGATACTTTTATTTCTTCCTTTCAAATTTAGACTCTATTAGTTTGTTTTTTTTTTTTTTTTTCCTTGTGTAATTATCTGGCTAGGGCTTCCAGTGCTATGTGGAATAGAAGTAGTAAGAATGGGAATTCTTCTCTTATTTACTATCTTAAGGAAAAACTTCTACATTTTCAACATTGAATCCGATGTTAGCTGTGGATTTGTCACATAAAGCTTTATGTTAAGAAAAATTCCAAATATACCTACTTTGTTGAGTTTTATGATAAATGAATGTTGAGTTCAATTCAGTTCAGTTGCTCAATCTTGTCCCACTCTTTGCGACCCTATGGACCGCAGCATGACAGGCCTCCCTATCCATCACTAACTCCTGGAGTTTACTCAAACTCATGTCCATTGAGTCAGTGATGCCATCCAACCATCTCATCCTCTGTCATCCCCTTTTCCTTTTGCCTTCCATCCTTCCCAGCATCAGGGTCTTTTCCAATCAGTTGGTTGTTCACATAGGGTGGCCAAAGTATTGGAGTTTCAGCTTCAGCATCAGTCCTTCCAATGAATATTCAAGACTGATTTCCTTTAGTATTGACTGGTTTGATCTCCTTGCTGTCGAAGGGACTCTCAAGAGTCTTCTCCAACATCACAGTTCAAAAGTGTCATTTCTTTGGCACTGAGCTTTCTTTATAGTCCAACTCTCACATCCATACATCACTATTGGAAAAAGCACAGATTTGACTAGATGGAAGTTTGTTGGCAAAGTAATGTTTCTGTTTTAAATATGCTATCTAGATTGGTCATAACTTTTCTTCCAAGGAGCAAGCATCTTTTAATTTCATAGCTGCAGTCACCATCTGCATTGATTTTGGAGCCCAAGAAACTAAAGACTGTCACTTGTTTCATTGTTTCCCCATCTATTTGCCATGAAGTGATGGGACCAGATGCCACAGTCTTAGTTTTTTGAATGTTGAGTTTTAAGGCAACTTTTTCACTCTTCTCTTCCATTTTCATCTTAAGCAGGGAATAAAGCAGAATTAGATGTTATTCTGGAACCCTCTTGCATTTTCTATGATCCAGTTGATTTTGGCAATTTGATTTCTGGTTCCTCTGACTTTTCTAAATCGAGTTTGAATATCTGGAAGTTCTCAGTTCACGTACTATTTAAACCTGGCTTGGAGAATTTTAAGCATCATTTTGCTAGCGTGTGTAATGAGTATATTTGTGCAGTAGTCTGAACATTCTTTGGCATTGCCTTCCTTTAGGATTGGAATGAAAACTGATCTTTTCCAGTTCTGTGGCCACTGCTAAGTTTTACAAATTTGCTGGCATATTAACTGCAGCACTTTAACAACATCACCTTTTAGGATTTGAAAGAGTTCAACTAGAATTACATCATTACCACTAGCTTTGTTCCTAGAGTTGTTTCCTAAAGCCCATTTGACTTTGCACCCCAGGATGTCTGGCTCTTGATGAGTGATTACATCATTGTGGTTATCTGGGTTATTAATATCTTTTTTGTATAGTTCTTCTGTGTATTTTTCCCACTCTTCTTAATATCTTCTACTTCTGTTAGATCCATTCCACTTTCGTCTTTTATTGTGCCCATTTTTTTTTAATTTTAAAATCTTTAACTCTTACATGTGTTCCCGAACATGAACCCCCTGCCCACCTCCCTCCCCATAACATCTCTGTGGGTCATCCCCATGCACCAGCCCCAAGCATGCTGTATCCTGCGTCAGACATAGACTGGCGATTCAATTCTTACATGATAGTATACATGATAGAATGCCATTCTCCCAAATCATCCCACCCTCTCCCTCTCCCTCTGAGTCCAAAAGTCCGTTATACACAGCTGTGTCTTTTTTCCTGTCTTGCATACAGGGTTTTCATTGCCATCTTTCTAAATTCCATATATATGTGTTAGTTTACTGTATTGGTGTTTTTCTTTCTGGCTTACTTCACTCTGTATAATCGGCTCCAGTTTCATCCATCTCATCAGAACTGATTCAAATGAATTCTTTTTAATGGCTGAGTAATACTCCATTGTGTATATGTACCACAGCTTTCTTATCCATTCATCTGCTGATGGACATCTAGGTTGTTTCCATGTCCTGGCTATTATAAACAGTGCTGCTATGAACATTGGGGTACATGTGTCTCTTTCATATTGTGCCCATTTTTGTACAATACCATGTTTCATTGGCATGTTTAATTTTCTTGATGAGATCTCTAGTTTCCCCCATTCTGTTGCTTTCCTATATTTATTTGCACTAATCACTGAAGAAGACTTTCTTATTTCTCCTTTCTATTCTTTGGAACTTGGCATTCAGATGGGTATATCTTTCCTTTTCTCTTTTGCCTTTAGCTTCTTTTATTTTCTCAGCTATTTGTAAGGCCTTCTCAGACAACCATTTTGCCTTTTGGCATTTTTCCTGGGGATGATCTTGATTACCACCTCCTGTACAATAATCATGGTGTATAATCCTTTGAATGTGCTGTTGATATGTGTTTGCTAATATTTTTGTTGACTTTTTACACCTATATTCATAAAGAATGTTGGCCTATAATTTCCTTTTCTTACAATGTCTCTTTGTTGTTTTGGTGTTGGAGTAAATTTGCCTTCATAAAATGAGATTAAAGTGTTCTCTCTTCTTCTGCCTTTCAGAATGGTGTCTCGGAAAAATAATTATGAATTCCTCTTTATAAATTTCTTGTTTTTTTTTTTTTTTTTCTCTTTGTTGCAGGATTTTTATTAGTGATTTAATCTCTTATTTTGATTAGTGATTCAATCTGTTTGCTAGTGATCAATCTGATCAGATTTTCAGTTTCTTCATTTGTTTAGTCTTGATATATTTTATGTTTCTAAGAATTTATAGATTTTTTTCCAGGACACCCAATTTGTTGATATATCTCTTCAAAGGAATCTGTTATGATCCTTTGTATTTTGGATATCAGTCATAATGTCCTCTCTTTCTTTTATTATTTTCTATAGTTGAGTCTTTTGTTGTTGTTGTTGTTCTTTTAAACCTAAATAAAAGTTTTTTTTTAATTTTATCTTTTAAAATAAGATAGTAATTTCATAAATCTTTTAAGTTATAGTTTTGTCTCTATTTTACTTATTTCTCCTGTATTCTTTCTTATTCCCTTTCTTCTCTTAATCTGGCCTTAGTTTTTTGTTTGTTTGTTTGTTTGTTTTCCTCTCTTCTAGTTTACTGAGATGTATATTTAGGTGGTTTATCTGAGATCTTTCTTTTCTCTTAATGTAAGCATTTATCACTATAACTTCTCTCTTAGGACAGACAGATTGTTAGCAAAGGAAAAAAAGAGGTCATTGTCTCTTCAACAAATTATCCTAAAACAATGACATCCATATGTTAAAAAAAAAAAAAATCTAGACCCAGGACTTGCAACCCTCATACAGATTGATTCAAAATGGATCTTATATCTAAGTGCAAATGCAAAACTATAAAACTGCTACAAGATAATATAGGAGGAATCCTAAATGACCTAGAGTATGTTGATGCCATTTTAAAATAAAATAGCAACTACGTAATTCATGATAGATATAATTGATAAGCAAGACCTCATTAAAATGAAAAACTAATAATCGGCAAAAGACCATATCAAGAAAAAAGATAAGCCAAAGACAGGAAGAAACTATTTTCAAAAGACATACTTAAAAAGGACTTCTACCCAATATGTATGAAAAACACTTAAAACTAAACAATAAGAAAATAAATAGCCTAATTTATTTTTTTTGTTTTCTTTTTTATTTATTTATTTATTTATTTATTTATTTATTTATTTATTTATTTTTTAATTTTAAAATCTTTCTTTTTTTTTTTTCTTTCTTTTTTTTTTTTTTTAAATTTTAAAATCTTTAATTCTTACATGCATTCCCAAACATGAACCCCCTCCCACCTCCCTCCCCATAACATCTTTCTGGGTCATCCCCATGCACCAGCACCAAGCATGCTGCATCCTGCGTCAGACATAGACTGGCGATTCAATTCACATGATAGTATACATGTTAGAATGTCATTCTCCCAAATCATCCCACCCTCTCCCTCTCCCTCTGAGTCCAAAAGTCCGTTATACACATCTGTGTCTCTTTCCCTGTCTTGCATACAGGGTCGTCATTGCCATCTTCCTAAATTCCATATATATGTGTTAGTATACTGTATTGGTGTTTTCTTTCTGGCTTACTTCACTCTGTATAATCGGCTCCAGTTTCATCCATCTCATCAGAACTGATTCAAATGAATTCTTTTAACGGCTGAGTAATACTCCATTGTGTATATGTACCACAGCTTTCTTATCCATTCATCTGCTGATGGACATCTAGGTTGTTTCCATGTCCTGGCTATTATAAACAGTGCTGCGATGAACATTGGGGTACATGTGTCTCTTTCAATTCTGGTTTCCTCGGTGTGTAATAGCCTAATTTAAAAATGAGCCAAAAACTTGAACAGTAATGCTACTGAATAAAATATACAAGTAGGAAATAATCATGTGAAACATCCTCTGCATCATATGTTGTTAGAGAAGTGCAAATTAATACAATGAGACCCACTTGTTTGAGTGGTCAAAATCCAAAACCTTGACAATAGCAAATGTTGGCAAGAATATGGAGCAAGAGGGTCTCTTATACATTTCTGGTAGAAACTTAAAATGGTATTGCTAGTTTAAAAGACAGTTTGGTAATTTCTCACAAAACTAAACATACATTCACAGTATAATATAGTAATAGTCCTTCTTAGTATTTACCCCCCAAATTAGAAAACATATATCTATATAGAAATGTACACACAGATGCTTATAACAGCTCTATTCTTTTCTTAAAAAGAACAACAACAACAACAACAAAACTTGTATTTTATATTCGAGTATAACTGAGTAACAATTTTGTGATAGTTTCAGGTGGACAGCAAAGGGACTCATCCATCCATATATATCCATCCATTCCCCTACCCCCTCCGCCAGCTTCCTCCCACCCAGGCTTCCATACAATATTGAGCAGAGTTTCTGGTACTGTATCGTAGGTTGTCGTTGGTTATCCATTTAAAATATAGCAGTACATACCTGTCCATCCCAAAAGTATCGGTCTCTGTCATGCCTGACTCTTTGTGACCCCTTGAACGGTAGCCCTGCAAGGTTCCTTTGTTCATGGAATTCTCCATGCAAGAATACTGGAGTGTGTAGCCATTCCTTTCTGAAGGGGGTCATCTTCACTCAGGGATTGAACCTGATCTTCTGCTTTGCAGCCAGATTCCTTACCAACTGAGCCTCCAGGAAAGTCCATCCCAAACTCCCTAACTATTCCTTCCCTTCATCCTTCTCCCTAGCAACCATAAATTTATTCTCTAAGCCTATGAGTCTATTTGGGAGCAATCAAAATATCCTTCAACTAGTGGATTAATGAATAAACTTTGGTACAGCTAGGTTGCAGCCATGAAATTAAAAGACGCTTACTCCTTGGAAGAAAAGTTAGGACCAACCTAGATAGCATATTCAAAAGCAAAGACATTACTTTGCTGACTAAGGTCCATCTAGTCAAGGCTATGGTTTTTCCTGTGGTCATGTATGGTTGTGAGAGTTGGACTGTGAAGAAAGCTGAGTGCCAAAGAATTGATGCTTTTGAACTATGGTGTTGGAGAAGACTCTTAAGAGTCCCCTGGACTGCAAGGAGATCCAACCAGTCCATTCTGAAGGAGATTAGCCCTGGGATTTCTTTGGAAGGAATGATGCTGAAGCTGAAACTCCAGTACTTTGGCCACCTCATGCGAAGAGTTGACTCATTGGAAAAGACTCTGATGCTGGGAGGGATTGGGGGCAGGAGAAGAAGGGGACGACCAAGGATGAGATGGCTGGATGGCATCACTGACTCGATGGACATGAGTCTGAGTGAACTCTGGGAGTTGGTAATGGACAGGGAGGCCTGGGGTGCTGCGATTCATGGGGTCGCGAAGAGTCGGACACGACTGAGCGATTGAACTGACTGACTGACTGACTGACAGCTAGACAATGGAACTTTATCAAGTCATGAGAAGACATAGAGAAAACATAAATTCTATAAAATAGAGTCTCAGGTTGGACAACAAAGAAAGTTTTATAGATTAAAAGAGACCTGATAGGCGTACTCAGCAATCCAGGTGGGTCAGTAGTAAAGAATCTGGCTCCCAATGCAGGAGATGTGAGTTTGATTCCTGGGTCAGGAAGATCCCCTGGAGAAAGAAATGACAACTCACTCCAGTATTATTGCCTGGAGAATCCTATAGACAAAGGAGTGTTTTGGGCTACAGTCTGTAGGGTCACAAAGTGTTGGACAGAACTTAATGACTAAGAACACATAGATAGGTAGGTAAATAGATAAAATAGTTAAATAATTTCATTAGAAAATCTAAGGAATATGAACAATAATGGAACATTTCATGATGTTAAGGAATAAGATGTTTTGAACATTTGGGGTAAAGAGCTTCTTATACACCTCTTGTGTATCATTGCAAATCCCACAAATCTCACTTTATCTATTGATGTTATGACCAGTTCCTTGCAGATATCAGAAAGGGCCTGATCCTAGGACATGATAATGGCCTTCAGTTTTGAATGAACCTAAATTGATTAGGTTTAAAAAGGAACTCAGTGAACATATATTACTGTAGAATTCTCCAAGGTCTTTGTGGAAGAAATACTAACAATGTTTAGGATTTGCTTTTACAGTAATTCACAAAAGGAAATAAAACAAACCAATGGAAGAGTGGATGAAACAAGACTGGCTACATGTTAACAATAGTTGTAACAAAGTAATAGAGGCATGATGACTGCTATTGTTGTTTTGACTTTTATAGATGATGACTGCTATTGTTGTTTTGACTTTTACAGATGCTTGAAAAATAAAATTAAAAGGTTTAAAAAGTCAAATGTAGATGTCTATATATATACATATATAAGGTGACAGTTTCATAGGGAATATTTAGCAGTGACTGGAGGTATTTTTATTGTCACATCTAAGGCATGTGTATGCTATTGCCATCATTGATGTAGAAGCCATGAATACCCTTTTCGTTCAAGGAAATACAAGACAATCTACCAGATGCAAATATCAGCAATACTACACATGAGGTATTCTTGTAGCATCATCAGGCAAACTAATGGATGATGGTAGCTATAATCCTCTTTATTTCTTTTTCAGTTTTATCAATCTTCTCTGCTAATTGCTCCAGTTTATTGTTTAAAGAGTTACAGAATTTCTTTCTAATTATTAGCTCATTGCAAGGAGAAAATAGAAATAAAGTTCATTCTAGTGAAAATTTAAAAAGGAAAATATTTATTTATCAAGGAAAATTTTAATGTCCTTATTTTTACAAACCTTATATTTTTAAAAAATATAAATTTATTTATTTTATAATTTTATTAAAATAAATCAAAAGACAGAAAAACTGTAAATAGTTGACATGTCCTAAAATTGCAGTATTATTAAAGACATAGAAAAATTATTTTATTAAAATATAATAACTCTACATATTTTAAACTCTGTTAAGACAATAAAAAAGGATAAAAGACTATACTACTAAAACTTAGAAGAGAAAAGAAGTTACAATAATCCAATCTTGAATATTAAATATAATATAATAATAAGCAACCTTGAATTTTTAGCTAGTAAGCCATTAAAAAAAAAAATCTACCCTTAAGTGTATAGTTGTAAATGGATTAGATGGGAGTGTGTATGTGTGTGTGGGTACACATGCTTATGATCCCAGTCTTAAGATCCAGAAAGTGAAAGTTTTATATATTGTAATTAGTCGCATTTCATTATTTTCTATGATGCTTAGGTTGTATAGTAGTAGTCAGAATGTTATCAGAATAAAAAAGTACTTTTCTTTAAATAGGTATCAAGTGGCGGGTGTTGGGGGTGGGGGAGGGAATAATTCCAGAAAGATTAAGCCTTGTCACATCTTGTAGGAGGTTTTGAATAGAAATGTTTTCACAAAGCATAATTAATTTAATTTGAATTAGAAATCTTGACTTTTTATTGACCTCCCTTACTCAAAAACAGATTAGCTAAAAACTTAATGGATTCTTTCAAGTTAATGAGCATCTTTTAAACTGAACATTCACTCTCAAAAGGTTACCTTTTACAAATGTAAGAGATGAATTACTATTAAATATTTTATAACATAGGAATGTCTTACTTACTGTGAATATGTATAAAAGGTCAAGTTTCCTGCTCTTCTTCCATTTGTCAAACTAGGATATGTAAATCAGTTAAATCAACCAATTTTTCATGAAACATTTTTAGCCAAACATCTATAGAATATAAAGCAGTACACATCAGAGAATCATATATATATATATATATATATATATATATATATATATATATACAGTCCAGAATTCACAAGAGGTCTTTAAAACTAAAGTCTAAATAAAATATTACCTGCTGCACAAATTTGCTATAATAATCCCTAAGAAGTCTTAAAATGTATATATTAATGTGTTGAGGTAGCAAATTTTAGTTTGTAGCTGTTCTTAAGTATTAGATATTAGGAAAATAGTGAAGTTCTAACATGTTCTTTTGGATATTACTCTTTTTCCAGCCAAACCAGGACATCTTTTTCCTGTTCCACAGGATAACTCCATCACATATTGCCTAATAATATGTATTAAATACTTAATAAATATCAAACAGTTTTAAGGGCTTTATTTGAATCCATTCAAATATTTCTGTCTTATACAGTAGACACTGTTTTAGGAGAGAAAAAAGGAAACATACAGAAGCTAAGTTGTCCATAGTCTTAATTACAAGTAAAATTTTGAGGCATATTTATATACACCCTATGGTTCCTGGGTCCAAGCTTTTAAGTATTATACTAGATTATATCTCTTTCCAGCAAGTCATTTTCTACAGGAATCTATTTTCCACCACTCTAGGAAATGATATGCTTTTTTTTTCTTTTTTTTCTAGTTTAACAATTATTCATTTTAAACAAGAATATTTGACTTATTTTTTAATGCTTGTAAACAAGTTACACTTTGCCTTATTTCCCCCCAAAATTATTTTTTCCCAGTTTTACTGAGAAATAAATGGCATGCATCACTACATAAGATTAAGGCATACAGCCAAAAGTTTTATTTAAATATATATTGAAATAATTACTGAAATAATACAATTCATATTCATCAATTTATATCATTGTTGTTGTTCAATCACTAAGTTATGTCTGACTCTTTGAGATCCCAAGAACTCCAGTATACCAGGCATCCCTGTCCTTCACTGTCTTCTGGAGTTTCCGTAAAGTTATGTTTGTTGAGTCAGTGATGCCATCCAACCATCTCATTCTGTTCCATCCTTATCCTCCTGCCCTCAATCTTTCCTTGCATCAGGGTCCTTTCCAATGAGCTGGCTTTTTGCATCAGATAGACAAAGTATTGGAGTTTCAACTTCAGCATCAATCTTTCCAAGGAATATTCAGGACTGATTTCCTTTAGGATTGAGTGGTTTTATCTTCTTGTTGTCCAAGGCATTCTCAAGAGTCTTTTCCAGCACCATTATTCAAAAGTATCAATTTTTCAGCATCAAATCATCTCATATATTTACAATAAAAATAAAACAAGCTTCTATTCAGAAATAAACACAATATTATTAATAATAAGTTCAGTCTATTCTGATCTGAAAACAATCCATATCACCAATTTATCTTCTAAATCCATGTCACCTCTTAAAGCTCAAATTTTCTCTGCCAAAAAACTATCTGAAACAAAAATAGTAGAAAGAAGTCATAGAAAGGAGGCCAACTATATATATATAAAATGTATGAATCCCATTCAAAGCCCTAATTTGTCAGACATTTTCATGTGAGCCCCCATTCTTTTTCTTCTTCCTCAATGTACCCAGTTTCCATTATTGATTGTAAGTGTATCTGTACAAGACACTTTCCTCTTATTAACTGAATGTTTTCATGAGCCTTGGTGATAGAGAATTTGTAGTCATTATTTTCTTTAATATGATGAACTTAATGGATTTATATTTTTCAACATTACTGATATATAATTTAAATGTTGTGAAATTCATCCATGCAAAGTATACATTCAATGATTTTTGATATATTCAGAGATGTATACAATCATTTTCTTGTTTTTAATACCTCTTCAAAAAGTCATAGCTATTAGCTATTGGCACACTTTCTTCAAACCCCACCCCACAGATGCAAACAACCATTAATCTACTATTTATATTTCCATATTCGGGACATTTCATATGAATTAAATATAATAGGTGGCCTTATGTAACTAGATAGTTTCACATTCCTTTCTATGGCTAAAAATACGCCATAGTATTCACAGCATTTCAAGATCCTTTTACTAACTCATGGACTTTATGTTGGTTCCATTATTTATGTATTATAAATAATGTTGCTATAAATATTTGTGCATATGTTTTGTTTTTTTTTTTTTCTATCACCATATGTAATATTTTCTGTGTTTGGTTTTGGGTAGACATATGTTTTCATTTCTCTTGGGTATATACCTAGAAGTAGATTTTATGAGCCTTAAGGTAACACTTGATTAATATTTAGAGAATTTTCACCCTATTTTATAAAGTGATGGTACTGCTATAATTACCATAAGCAGTGCATGCATTCTTGTTTCTCCATGTCTTTGCCAATACTTGCTGTTATCTGAATTTTTGACTTGGCATTTTGTTACCTAAACACATTAAGTAATACTTAATGGCCTTGGATTTGGCAAATAATTCTTAGCTATGACATCAAAAGCATAAACAACAAAAGAAAAAATAGAGAGATTGGACTTTATCAAAAGCAAAATATTTAAAGGACATGATCATAGGCGTAAAAGGACAAAGCACAGAGAAAATGAAAGAAAATATTTGCAAATCAAATATCTGATAAAGAACCTTTCTGGCACATCTAAAGAAGTTTCGCAACTCAATAATGAAATAACAACACAATTTTTAAATGGGAAAAATATTCAAATAGGTATTTATCCAAGGAATGCATACAAATCTTTAGTAGGCATATGAAAAGATGTTCAGCATCATTTATCCTCAAATTACTACTTATCAAAACCATGATTAGATACTGGTTCACAGCACCAGGATAGTTAAGAGTCTAACAACTTATGTCTTTTGATGAGATTGTTATGTTGCTTTTTATTTTGTATTTGTCTCATGTCTTTTCTCTTCCTCTTTCCTTCCTGTACTTTTTTCTTTGCATTAAATAGATATTTTCTAATGTAGCATCTACATTTTTAAAAAACAATTTTTACTGTTTTTTTAAGGATATTTTAGTGGTTGCTCTAGTATTTAACATACCTTCACTCCATAAATATTAATAATTTTGGTTTATTATTTTAAATAATAAAGTATTATTCATTAGTAATAAAATAAATATTATCTTACCAATAGTTGATAACATACTAATAATTATTATTATAAAATAATAAAATTAAAATAAAATAAATATAATTAATTATAATCATTTATTATTTAATAATAATAAAAGTTATTAACACTGGATAATTAATCCAGAATTTGCTTCATATTTATACTAATTTAATTCCAATGATATACATCATATATATGTATATATATATTACTATTTAGTATCTTTTCCCCTTTTGTCATAGTATCATTTATATAAAACAATTATGTACATCTATGTCTGATTCATGTTCATGCTTGGCATATACCAAAACAATTCTGCAAAGCTTTATCCTTCCATCAAAAGATAACATTTAAAAATACTGTTAGTGTTGTAAATCAAATAATATAATTTTATAGTTATTAGCTGTCCATCTATTGTCTTTTCTGCAAATGGGTATAGAAGGAACCTACCTCAATATAGAAAAGGCCATATATGATAAGCCTATATCAAACATTATTCTCAAAGGTGAAAACCTGAACGCATTCCCTCTAAAATCAGGAAAAAGACAATGATGCCCACTTTTACCAGTATTATTCAACATAGTTTTGGAAGTCCTAGCTATATCAATCAGAGAAGAAAAAGAAATCAAAGGAATACAGATCAGAAAAGAAGAAGTAAAGCTCTCACCATTTGCAGGTGACGTGATACTGTACATAGAAAACCCTAAACATAGTATCAGAAAATTACTAGAGCTAGATAATCAGTGAATTTAGCAAAGTCCCAGGATACAAAATCAATACACAGAAATCACTTGCATTCCTATATACTGACAATGAAATATAAGAAAAGGAAATTGAGGTATCAATCCCATCTACCAATGCAAGAAAAAAAAAAGAATAAAATATCTAGTAATAAACTTACCTAAGGAGACAAAAGAACTGTATACAGAAAATTATAAAATATTGATGAAAGAAATCAAATATGACATAAACAGAAGGAGAGATATTCCATGTTCCTAGGTAGAAAGAATCAATATTTTGAAAATGGCTGCACTACCAAATGCAATCTACAGAGTCAGTGTGATCCCTGTCAAATTACCAATGGCGTTTTTCACAAATCTAGAACAAAAATTTCACAGTTCTTATGGAAGCACAATTGACCCTGAATAATCAAAGGAGTCTTGAGAAAGAAGAATGGAGCTAGAGGAATCAAACTTCCTGACTTCAGATTGTACTACAAAACTATAGTCATCAAAATAGTATAATACTGGCACAAAAACAGAAATATATACCAATGTAACAAGATAGAAAGTGGAGAAATAAACTCATGCACCTATAGGTACTTAATGAGACGAAGAGAGCCTCTTCAATAAATGGTGCTGGGAAAACTGGGCAGCTACATGTAAAAGAATGAAATTAGAACACTTCCTAACACCATATGAAAAGGTAAACTCAAAATGGATTAAAGACCTAAATGTAAGACCAGAAACTATAAATCTCTGAGAGAAAAACATAGGCAGAACACTCGATTACATAAATCAAAACAAGATTGTCTATGACCCACCTCCTAGAGTAATGGAAAGAAAAACCAAAGTAAACTAGCGGGACCTGATTAAACTTAAAAGCTTTAGCACAGAAAAGGAAACTTTGCACAACAAGGTGAAAAGACAACACTCAAAATGGGAGAAAATAATAGCAAATGAAACAACTGACAAAGGATTAATTTCCAAAATATACAAGCAGCTCATGCAACTCATAACCAGGAAAACAACCAAATCAAAAAGTGGATAAAAGATCTAAGCAGATATTTCTCTAAAAGAAGACATACAAATGGCTAACAAACACATGAGAAAATGCTCAGCATCACTCATTATTAGATAAATGCAAATAAAAACTACAATGAGACATCAACTCACACCAGTCAAGATGGACATCATCAAAAATTCTACAAAAAAAAAAAAATGCTGGAAAGAGTGTTGGTCAAAGGAAATGTTCTTCCACTGATGGTGGGAATGCAAATTGATATAGCAAGTATGGTAGATTGTATGAAGATTCCTGAAAATCTAGGAATAAAACCACCATTTGACACAGCAACCCTGCTCCTAAGCTTATACCCTGAGGAAAACAAAATTGAAAAAGACACATATAACCCATTGTTAATTGCAGCACTGTTTATAATAGCTAAAGCATTGAAGCAACCTAGATGTCCATTGACAAATGAATGGATAAAGAAGTAATATTCACAATAGAATATTACTCAGCCATAAAAAGACACATTTGTGTCAGTTCTAATGAGGTGGATGTACTTAGAACCTGTTATAAAGAGTGAAGTAAGTCAGAACGAGAAAGATAAATATAGTATTCTAACATATATATAAGGAATCTAGATAAATGGTACTCAAGAATCTATTTACAGGCAGCAGTGGAGAAACAGACACGGAGAATAGACTTATGGATATGGGTAAAGAGGAGAAGAGGGTGAGATGCATGAAAAGAGTAACATGGAAACTTACATTACCAGGAAACTCAAACAGGGGCTCTTTATCAACCTAGAGGGGTGGGATGGGGAGGGAGATGGGAGGAAGGTTCAGAAAGGAGGGGATATATGTATACCTATGGCTGATTCATATTGAAGTTTGACAGAAAGCAACAATATTCTGTACTGTAAAGCAATCATCTTTCAATTAAAAATTAAATAAAATAACACTCAGTGTTACAAATCAAATTAATATTTTGTTAGAGTTATTAGTTGTCCATCTGTGGTGTTTTCCTTAGCCTAATATAGCTTAGCTTCCCTTGTAGCTCACTGGTAAAGAATCTACCTGCCAATACAGCAGACATGGCTTTGATCCTTGGGTCAGAAAGAGCTCCTAGAGAAGGAAGTGGCAACCCGCTCCTATTCTTGTCTGGGAAATCCCATGGGATAGAGAAGCCTCGTGGGCTACAGTCCTGGGGTCACAAAAGAGTCAGACATGACTTAGTGACTCAAGAACCACAACAATATAGCTTAATCCATCATAGTTTTATTCCCACCCACTCCTCTATTCTGTAACTCGCAAGTGTATTGCACACTGGTTCATCACCTTATATATATATATTTTTGCACATTTTTTGCATATTTTGCTTGTTTTGTAGTTTGTGACTTTAGATTAGTGAAGAGAAGGAAAACATACCTTCATACTGACTTTTATAGTTGTACGTTTATATTTGCTGTTGGTGTGTATGTATAGAGAATTAAACTAGAGCTTGAATTCACTTGCTTTTTTCCTAAAATACTTCCTGTTGTATTGCTTGCAAGATGAGATTGCAAGCAGCAAATTCTTTCAGTTTTGTTTGCTTTGAAAATTTTATTTCATCCCCATTTTTAA